>NC_057794.1:120186571-120189843 GCF_018294505.1 Triticum aestivum | reverse complement strand
GCCCCGGCCGGGCCGAGCGGGCCGGCGGGACAGAGGCGGTGAAGTGGGGCGCCCGCGGGACAGGTGGCGGCGCGCTGTTGGTCCGGGCGGAGCGGCGGACGTGTCCGGCGCGTCCGGACATGTCCGGCGCGCGGGATCTGTTTTGTTTTTTTAGGGTTAGAGGAGGGAATCCGCGAATTTTTGGAGGGGGGTGTATATATAGGCATAGAGGGAGCTAGGAGAGTCCAAATGAGGTGCGGTTTTCGGCCACGCGATCGTGATCGAACGCTCTAGGATATGGAGCAGAGTTTGGTGGGTTTTGGGCCAAATTGGAGGGGTGTTGGGCTGCAACACACGCGAGGCCTTTTCGGTCCCTCGGTTAACCGTTGGAGTATCAAACGAAGTCCAAATGACACGAAACTTGACAGGCGGTCTACCGGTAGTAAACCAAGGCCGCTTGTCAAGTCTCGGTCCAATCCGGAAATGTTTAATCCCCACACACGAAAGAAAGCTAGAAAAGGCCACCGGAGGAGAACGAAGCGCCGGAATGCAAAACGGACAACGGGGAAAATGCTCGAATGCATGAGATGAACACGTATGCAAATGTAGTGCACATGATGACATGATATGAGATGCATGACAACGACAACAACACACGGAGACAAAACCCGAACCCGAGGAAATAAATATAACTTAACGCCGGAAACAGCAAGAGTTGGAGTACAAATAGAGAAAGTTACATCTGGGGTGTTACACTCCACTTGGGCCCATAAGGCCCAATGGCCTCCGGGGGGTTCCGGTAACCCCTCCGGTACTCCGGTAAAATCACTATTTCACCCGGAGCACTTCCGATATCCAAACATAGGCTTCCAATATATCAATCTTCATGTCTCGACCATTTCGAGACTCTTCGTCATGTCTGTGATCACATCCGGGACTCCGAACAACCTTCGGTACATCAAAACACATAAACTCATAATAAAACTGTCATCGTAACGTTAAGCGTGCGGACCCTACGGGTTCGAGAACTATGTAGACATGACCGAGACACGTCTCCGGTCATTAACCAATAGTGGAACCTAGATGCTCATATTGGCTCCTACATATTCTACGAAGATCTTTATCGGTCAGACCGCATAACAACATACGTTGTTCCCTTTGTCATCGGTATGTTACTTGCCCGAGATTCGATCGTCGGTATCTCAATACCTAGTTCAATCTCGTTACCGGCAAGTCTCTTTACTCGTTCTGTAATACATCATCCCGCAACTAACTCATTAGTTGCAATGCTTGCAAGGCTTAAGTGATGTGCATTACCGAGAGGGCCCAGAGATACCTCTCCGACAATCGGAGTGACGAATCCTAATCTCGAAATACGCCAACCCAACAACTACCTTCGGCGACACCTGTAGAGCACCATTATAATCACCCAGTTACGTTGTGACGTTTGGTAGCACATAAAGTGTTCCTCCGATAAACAGGAGTTGCATAATCTCATAGTCATAGGAACATGTATAAGTCATGAAGAAAGCAATAGCAACATACTAAACGATCGTGTACTAAGCTAACAGAATGGGTCCTGTCAATCACATCATTCTCCTAATGATGTGATCCGTTAATCAAATGACAACTCATGTCTATGGTTAGGAAACATAACCATCTTCGATTAACGACCTAGTCAAGTAGAGGCATACTAGTGACACTCTGTTTGTCTATATATTCACACATGTATTATGTTTTCGATTAATAAAATTCTAGCATGAATAATAAACATTTATCATGATATAAGGAAATAAATAATAACTTCATTATTGCCTCTAGGGCATATTTCCTTCAGTCTCCCACTTGCACTAGAGTCAATTATCTAGATTACAAAGTAATGATTCTAACACCCATGGAGCTTTGGTGCTGATCATGTTTTTCTCGTGGAAGAGGCTTAGTCAACGGGTCTGCAACATTCAGATCCGTATGTATCTTGCAAATTTCTATGTCTCCCACCTGGACTAGATCCCGGATGGAATTGAAGCGTCTCTGGATGTGCTTGGTTCTCTTGTGAAATCTGGATTCCTTCGCTAAGGCAATTGCTCCAGTATTGTCACAAAAGATTTTCATTGGACCCGATGCACTAGGTATGACACCTAGATCGGATATGAACTCCTTCATCCAGACTCCTTCATTTGCTGCTTCTGAAGCAGCTATGTACTCCGCTTCACACGTAGATCCTGCCACGATGCTTTGTTTAGAACTGCACCAACTGACAGCTCCACCGTTCAATGTAAACACGTATCCGGTTTACGATTTAGAATCGTCCGGATCAATGTCAAAGCTTGCATCAACGTAACCATTTAGGATGAGCTCTTTGTCACCTCCATAAACGAGAAACATATCCTTAGTCCTTTTCAGGTACTTCAGGATGTTCTTGACCGTTGTCCAGTGATCCACTCCTAGATTACTTTGGTACCTCCCTGCTAGACTTATAGTAAGGCACACATCAGGTTTGGTACACAGGATTGCATACATGATAGAGCCTATGGCTGAAGTGTAACGCTCCGAGACCGATGTGCCAGGTGTTGTCCAGTTATTCGCTGTTGTTGCCTTGTCATTGCTTGCGTGTCATGCATTGCATATCATGTCATCATGTGCATTTCTTTTGCATACGCGTTCGTCTCATGCATCCGAGCATTTTCCCCGTTGCTAGTTTTGCTTTCCGGCGCTTCATTCTCCTCCGGTGGTCATTTCTATCTTCTTCTCGTGTGTGGAGATTAAACATTTCCGGATTGGACCGAGACTTGCCAAGCGGCCTTGGTTTACTACCGGTAGACCGCCTATCAAGTTTCGTACCATTTGGACTTCGTTTGATACTCCAACGGTTATCCGAGGGACCGAAAAGGCCTCGGGTGTGTTGCAGCACAACACCCCTCCATTTTGACCCAAAACCCACTTGAACCTCCTCCATCATCTCGGTCGTTCGATCACGATCGCGTGGCCGAAAACCGCACCTCATTTGGACTCTCCTAGCTCCCTCTACCTATAAATATGCCCTCCCCGTCCATTTTCACGGACGAAACCCTAGTCTACCACCTCCCCGCGCCGCCGGACGCGTCCTCACCGCGCCGGACATGTCCACCGCGCCCCTCCACGTCGCTCCATCCAATGGGAGGCCGCCACATCATCACCGCCGCCGCGTGCAACCAGTCCCGCACCGCCACATCATCAGGGACGCCCACATCGCCGCGCGGGCCCGTCAGGCCCATCGCCGGCCCGCCCCGGGCCGCGCCGGGCCCGAGGAGACC
>NC_057794.1:120183668-120186163 GCF_018294505.1 Triticum aestivum | reverse complement strand
CCCGCCGCCACATCGCCGGACTTCGCCGCATCTCCGCCGCCCTCGCGCGCCTCTCCTCCCGCGCTCCGCCGCCTTCTCGCCGGGCCGTGCCCGAGGCCGTCGTCGTCGGCGCTGCCTTCATCGGAGCTCGCCGCGCCGCCGCAAGCACCATTGCTGCGCCGTGCCAACCACCTTTGGCCGCCGCCGCCAAGGGTGCCATGACCCGCTGCCTCCACGTCACCGTGTCCCTCCGCCTCCTCGTCGCCGGCCACTTCCGTCATCGCCGGAACCGCGCCGGAGTTCGCCGGAGATCTCTCCAGCCGGATCCACTCGGGCTGGACGAGATCCACCAATCCCGTCATCCAAACGCCTCCCCGCGTCCCGGATCTCACCATCCCGCACCATCTCGTCCGCCCGTTGAATTTTCTTAGGGAGCATCAATATTTCACTAAGTCCCTGAAATTTCCACGTTTCATATGGCCATGTTCATCATGCCGTAACTCCGCATCCGTAGCTCCGATTCATGCATATAGAATATCAAAATGTTCGTCTCAGAGAGTACATCATTTCATCTCATTGCATCATTTTCATTTGAGTTCATCTTGATGCCCGAAATGCTATTAGAAGAGTGCTACTTGAGATAATTGTCAGATCTGCTGCTCCATTTAGATATTTGTCATTTTTGCCATGATTATTGTGTGCATGATATGCCATGGTGCTCTACATATGTTTTGTTAAGGGTTTTGCCATCTTTCCAGAGGTGCAACCCATGTATTTTTGTGATGTGTGTGGTGACTAGCACAAGCTTGCAAAGTGAGGCACTTGGTAATGCTGATTTCAGGGACTTCGCATTTCCACTAAGTCCTTGAGCTGTTTATCTCATATGGTCATATGTTCATGTTCTTTCCTAGTGATTCGTGCCTCTTTTGAGGATGATCAGTAAGGATGTTTCGTTAATCTTGTAGTGCTCTATTCATCCATATCTTTGTTTGCATTTATGGAGCACCCTAGCTTGAGTCAATCGAGCTCTACTTTTGCTATTTCGTGAATCTGGGCAGATTGTCTACTTGTTAGTGATTTTGCCGAGGATGTTGTAGTTGATCCGTGCGTGCCATGTTATTGTTCTTGCCATGTCTAGCTTGTATAATGTGTATTCTTGATGGATGTATGCTTAGATTGTCATGCCTTGCTCTGTAGTGAGTGCATCGAGCTCGTAAACATGCCTACTTGATATCTGTTTCAGCATGCTCCAGTTTTCACTAAGTCTGTGATCTGATTATGTTTTTGCCATGTTCACATGCTTGCAATTGTATTTTCTGATCCCTTTTGGCTCAAGGTCACTAAGGGATTTTTGTTAAGCTCTTTGAGTAGCTCCATGCCATGATTTACTTTGCCATGTTCAGGTCCTGTAGCATATTGTTTTCTTGCTCCAAAAAGTGCTATCTGATCTGAAATTCCAGACAAGTGTTAATTTCACTAAGTCTGAAATCTGTTTACCAAATGCATTTTTGCCATGCTTGTTTGAACCTGTTAATGGATGAATTGGCCGTAGCTCAGTGTTCATCTTTTGTTAAGCATCATGAATGGATTCCAGCCATGTATTTTGTTGTCATGTTTGGGTGTTGTAGCATGTTCATTTTATTGCATTTAGATGGCTACTTGCTGTAAATCGCAGACCGGTGCCATATTTGAATTGCTTGCCATTTCCAAACCATAACTCCGATTCCGGTGATCTTTATATCATTTTCAAGCGATTTCATCTCATCTTTCCAGTGGCACACTTGGATTTCCAAGTTGAGGCCAAGTTCATGCATTCCCTTGCAAATCATGCATATGCATCGCATACCGCATCTCGCATATCATACCATGTTCATGTGTTGGTTGTTTACTATGTTGTGTGCTTCTTTCCGGTGTTTGCTTCTTCGGGTTGGTTCCGGTAACGTCGCGGTTGTGAGGACCCGTTCGTCTACGTCTGTTTGTCTTCTTCATGGACTCGTTCTTCTTCCTTGCGGGATTTCAGGCAAGATGACCATACCCTCGAAATCACTTCTATCTTTGCTTGCTTAGTTGCTCGCTCTTTTGCTATGCCTATGCTGCGATACCTACCACTTGATTTTCATGCCTCCCATATTGTTGAACCAAGCCTCTAACCCACCTTGTCCTAGCAAACCGTTGTTTGGCTATGTTACCGCTTTGCTCAGCCCCTCTTATAGCGTTGTTAGTTGCAGGTGAAGATTGAAGTTTGTTCCTTGTTGGAACATGGAGATGTTGTTCCTTGTTGGAACATGTTTACTTGTTGGCATATCACTTTATATCTTATTTAATTAATGCATCTATATACTTGGTAAAGGGTGGAAGGCTCGGCCTTATGCCTGGTGTTTTGTTCCACTCTTGCCGCCCTAGTTTCCATCATATCGGTGTTATGTTCCCGGATTTTGCGTTCCTTACACGGTTGGGTTATAATGGGAACCCCTTGACAGTTCGCTTTGAATAAAACTCCTCCAGCAAGGCCCAAC
>NC_057794.1:120168207-120183447 GCF_018294505.1 Triticum aestivum | reverse complement strand
TGAACTAGAGTCCTTTGCAGCGCCACCTCGGGGAAACTTGAGGGCTGGTTTTAGTTGTACGGAGCGCTCATCCGGTGTTGCCCTGAGAACAAGATATGTGCAGCTCCTATCAGGATGTCGGCGCATCGGGCGGTCTTGCTGGACTTGTTTTACCATTGTCGAAATGTCTTGTAACCGGGATTCCGAGTCTGATCGGGTCTTCCCGCTAGAAGGTCTATTCCTTCGTTGACCGTGAGAGCTTGTCATGGGCTAAGTTGGGACACCCCTGCAGGGATTTGAACTTTCAAAAGTCGTGCCCGCGGTTATGGGCAGATGGGAATTTGTTAATGTCCGGTTGTAGATAACTTGAACCTTAACTTAATTAAAATGGGTCAACTGCGTGTGTAACCGTGATGGTCTCTTTCCGGCGGTGTCCGGGAAGTGAACACGGTGTTGGAGTTATGTTCGACGTAGGTTGTTTTAGGATCACTTCTTGATCATAGTTCTTCGTTCGTGCTTTGCCTTCTCTTCTCGCTCTCTTTTGCGAATATGTTAGCCACCACATATGATAGTCGCTTGCTACAGCTCCACCTCATACCTCTACCTTACCCATAAGATTAAATAGTCTTGATCGCGAGGGTACGAGATTGCTGAGTCCCCATGGCTCACAGATACTTCCAAAACCAGCTTGCAGGTGCCGATGATGCCATTCCAGGTGACGCAACCAAGCTCAGGAGGAGCTCGATGAAGATCTTGTCCTTTGTGTCATTTCGTTCTAGTTGATCAGTAGTGGAGCCCAGTTGGGGTCGACCGGGAACCTTGTCGCATTCGGGGTTCTTCTTTTATTTTGGTTCCGTAGTCGGACCTTGATTGTATTTGGATGTTGTAATGCTTTATTCATGTAATTGTGTGAAGTGGCGATTGTAAGCCAACTATGTATCTTTCTCCCCTATTGTATTACATGGGTTGTGTGAAGATTACCTCACTTGTGACATTGCTTTCAATGCGGTTATGCCTCTAAGTCGTGCTTCGACACGTGGGAGATATAGCCGCATCGAGGGCGTTACATGAAGCATAGGGAACATCTTTCATTTTCTCTCTATCTTCTGCAGTGGTCGGGCATTGAGTCTTACTCAACTTCACACCTTGTAACACAGGCAAGAACCCTTTCTTTGCTTGATCCATTTTGAACTTCTTCAAAACTTTGTCAAGGTATGTGCTTTGTGAAAGTCCAATTAAGCGTCTTGATCTATCTCTATAGATCTTAATGCCCAATATATAAGCAGCTTCACCGAGGTCTTTCATTGAAAAACTCTTATTCAAGTATCCCTTTATTCTATCCAGAAATTCTATATCATTTCCAATCAGCAATATGTCATCCACATATAATATCAGAAATGTACATAGCTCCCACTCACTTTCTTGTAAATATAGGCTTCTCCAAAAGTCTGTATAAAACCAAATGCTTTGATCACGCTATCAAAGTGTTTATTCCAACTCCGAGAGGCTTGCACCAGTCCATAAATGGATCGCTGGAGCTTGCACACTTTGTTAGCTCCCTTTGGATCGACAAAACCTTCCGATTGCATCATATACAACTCTTCTTCTAGAAATCCATTCAAGAATGCAGTTTTGACATCCATCTGCCATATTTCATAATCATAAAACGCGACAATTGCTAACATGATTCGGACAGACTTAAGCATCGCTACGGGTGAGAAGGTCTCATCGTAGTCAATCCCTTGAACTTGTCGAAAACCTTTCGCAACAAGTCGAGCTTTGTAGACAGTAACATTACCGTCAGCGTCAGTCTTCTTCTTGAAGATCCATTTATTCTCAATTGCTTGCCGATCATCGGGCAAGTTAACCAAAGTCCACACTTTGTTCTCATACATGGATCCCATCTCAGATTTCATGGCTTCAAGCCATTTTGCGGAATCTGGGCTCACCATCGCTTCTTCATAGTTCGTAGGTTCATCATGATCTAGTAGCATGACTTCTAGAACAGGATTACCGTACCACTTTGGTGGATCTTACTCTAGTTGATCTACGAGGTTCAGTAGCAACTTGATCTGAAGTTCCATGATCATCATCATTAACTTCCTCACTATTTGGTGTAGGTGTCACAGAAACCGGTTTCTGTGATGAACTACTTTCCAATAAGGGAGCAGGTACAGTTACCTCATCGAGTTCTACTTTCCTCCTACACACTTCTTTTGAGAGAAACTCCTTCTCTAGAAAGGATCCATTCTTAGCAACGAATGTCTTGCCTTCGGATGTGTGATAGAAGGTGTACCCAACAGTCTCCTTTGGGTATCCTATGAAGACACATTTCTCCGATTTGGGTTCGAGCTTATCAGGTTGAAGGTTTTTCACATAAGCATCGCAGCCCCAAACTTTAAGAAACGACAACTTTGGTTTCTTGCCAAACCATAGTTCATAAGGCGTCGTCTCAACGGATTTTGATGGTGCCCTATTTAACGTGAATGCGACCGTCTCTAAAGCATAACCCCAAAACGATAGCGGTAAATCTATAAGAGACATCATAGATCGCACCATATCAAGTAAAGTGCGATTACGACGTTCGGACACACCATTACGCTGTGGTGTTCCGGGTGGCGTGAGTTGCGAAACTACTCCGCATTGTTTCAAATGTAGACCAAACTCGTAACTCAAATATTCTCCTCCACGATCAGATTGTAGAAACTTTATTTTCTTGTTACAATGATTTTCAACTTCACTCTGAAATTCTTTGAACTTTTCAAATGTTTCAGATTTATGCTTCATCAAGTAGATATACCCATATCTGCTTAAATCATCTATGAAGGTGAGAAAATAACAATATCTGTCACGAGCCTCAACATTCATCGGACCACATACATCTGTATGTATGATTTCCAACAAATCTATTGCTCTCTCCATAGTACCGGAGAACGGCGTTTTAGTCATCTTGCCCATGAGGCACAGTTCATAAGTACCAAGTGATTCATAATCAAGTGTTTCCAAAAGTCCATAAGTATGGAGTTTCTTCATGCGCTTTACACCGATATGACCTAAACGGCAGTGCCACAAATAAGTTGCACTATCATTATCAACTCTGCATTTTTTTGGCTTCAACATTATGAATATGTGTATCACTACTATCGAGATTCATCAAAAATATACCACTCTTCAAGGGTGCATGACCATAAAAGATATTACTCATATAAATAGAACAACCATTATTCTCATATTTAAATGAATAACCGTCTCGCATCAAACAAGATCCAGATATGATGTTCATGCTCAACGCTGGCACCAAATAACAATTATTTAGGTCTAATACTAATCCCGAAGGTAGATGTAGAGGTAGCGTGCCGACCGCGATCACATCGACTTTGGAACTATTTCCCACGTGCATCGTCACCTCGTCCTTTGCCAGTGTTCGCTTAATCCGTAGTCCCTGTTTCGAGTTGCAAATATTAGCAACAGAACCAGTTTCAAATACCCAGGTGCTACTGCGAGCTCTAGTAAGGTACACATCAATAACATGTATATCACATATACCTTTGTTCACTTTGCCATCCTTCTTATCCACCAAATACTTGGGGCAGTTCCGCTTCCAGTGACCAGTCTGCTTGCAGTAGAAGCACTCAGTTTCAGGCTTAGGTCCAGACTTGAGTTTCTTCTCCTGAGCAGCAACTTGCTTGATGTTCTTCTTGAAGTTCCTCTTCTTCTTCCCTTTGCCCTTTTTCTTGAAACTAGTGGTCTTGTTGACCATAACACTTGATTCTCCTTCTTGATTTCTACCTCCGCAGCCTTTAGCATTGCGAAGAGCTCGGGAATTGTCTTATCCATCCCTTGCATATTATAGTTCATCACGAAGCTCTTGTAGCTAGGTGGAAGTGATTGGAGAATTCTGTCAATGACGCTATCATCCGGAAGATTAACTCCCAGTTGAATAAAGTGATTACAATACCCAGACATCTTGAGTATATGTTCACTGACAGAACTATTCTCCTCCATCTTGCAGCTATAGAACTTATTGGAGACTTCATATCTCTCAATCCGGGCATTTGCTTGAAATATTAACTTCAACTCCTGGAACATCTCATATGCTCCATGACGTTCAAAACATCATTGAAGTCCCAGTTCTAAGCCGTAAAGCATGGCACATTGAACTATCGAGTAGTCATCAGCTTTGCTCTGCCAGCGTTCTTAACGTCATCAGTTGCATCAGCAGCAGGCCTGGCACCCAACGGTGCTTCCAAGACATAATTCTTCTGTGCAGCAATGAGGATAATCCTCAAGTTATGGACCCAGTCTGTGTAATTGCTACCATCCTCTTTCAACTTTGCTTTCTCAAGGAACGCATTAAAATTCAACGGAACAACAACACGGGCCATCTATCTACAACAAACATAGACAAGCAAGATACTATCAGGTACTAAGTTCATGATAAATTTAAGTTCAATTAATCATATTACTTAAGAACTCCCACTTAGAAAGACATCCCTCTAATCCTCTAAGTGATCACGTGATCCAAATCAACTAAACCATAACCGATCATCACGTGAAATGGAGTAGCTTTCAATGGTGAACATCACTATGTTGATCATATCTACTATATGATTCACGCTCGACCTTTCGGTCTTAGTGTTCCGAGGCAATATCTGCATATGCTAGGCTCGTCAAGTTTAACCTGAGTATTCTGCATGTGCAAAACTGGCTTGCACCCATTGTAGATGGACGTAGAGCTTATCACACCCGATCATCACGTGGTGTCTGGGCACGACGAACTTTGGCAACGGTGCATACTCAGGGAGAACACTTTTATCTTGAAATTTAGTGAGAGATCATCTTATAATGCTACCGTCAATCAAAGCAAGATAAGATGCATAAAAGATAAACATCACATGCAATCAATATAAGTGATATGATATGACCATCATCATCTTGTGCTTGTGATCTCCATCTCCGAAGCACCATCATGATCACCATCGTCACCGGCGCGACACCTTGATCTCCATCGTAGCATTGTTGTCGTCTCTCCAATCTTATGCTTCTACGACTATCGCTACCGCTTAGTGATAAAGTAAAGCATTACAGCACGGTTGCATTGCATACAATAAAGCGACAACCATATGGCTCCTGCCAGTTGCCGATAACTCGGTTACAAAACATGATCATCTCATACAATAACATTTAGCATCATGTCTTGATCATATCACATCACAACATGCCCTGCAAAAATAAGTTAGACGTCCTCTACTTTGTTGCTGCAAGTTTTACGTGGCTGCTATGGGCTTAGCAAGAACCGTTCTTACCTACGCATCAAAAACCACAACGATAGTTTGTCAAGTTGGTGCTGTTTTAACCTTCGCAAGGACTTGGCGTAGCCACACTCGGTTCAACTAAAGTTGGAGAAACTAACACCAGCCAGCCACCTGTGTGCAAAGCACGTCGGTAGAACCAGTCTCGCGTAAGCGTACGCGTAATGTCGGTCTGGGCCGCTTCATCCAACAATACCGCCGAACCAAAGTATGACATGTTGGTAAGTAGTATGACTTATATCGCCCACAACTCACTTGTGTTCTACTTGTGCATATAACATCAACGCATTAAACCTGGCTCGGATGCCACTGTTGGGGAACGTAGTTATTTCAAAAAATTCCTACGCACACGCAAGATCATGCTGATGCATAGCAACGAGAGGGGAGAGTGTTGTCCACGTACCCTCGTAGACTGAAAGCGGAAGCGTTAGCACAACGCGGTTGATGTAGTCGTACGTCTTCACGATCCAACCGATCAAGTACCGAACGTACGACACCTCCGAGTTCAGCACACGTTCAGCACGATGACGTCCCGCGAACTCCGATCCAGCCGAGTGTTGAAGGAGAGTTTCGTCAGCACGACGGCGTGGTGACGATGTTGATGTTCTACCGACGCAGGGCTTCGCCTAAGCACCGCTATAGTATTATCGACGTGGACTATGGTGGAGGGGGCACCGCACACAGCTAAGAGATCAATGATCAATTGTTGTGTCTATGGGGTGCCCCTGCCCCCGTATATAAAGGAGCAAGGGGGTGCGGCCGACCATAGGAGGAGGCGCGCCGGAGGAGTCCTACTCCCACCGTGAGTAGGACTCCCCTCCTTTTTCCTAGTTGGATTAGGACTTGGGGGGAGGAGGAGAGAGGGGAAAGGAAAGGGGGGCGCCGCCCCCCCTCCTTGTCCAATTTGGACTTGGGGGGAGGGGCGCGCGACTGCCCCTTGGCCGCCTCTCCTCTTCCTCCACTTGGGCCCATAAGGCCCAATAGCCTCCGGGGGGTTTCGGTAACCCCTCCGGTACTCCGGTAAAATCACTATTTCACCCGGAACACTTCCAATATCCAAACATAGGCTTCCAATATATCAATCTTCATGTCTCGACCATTTAGAGACTCCTCGTCATGTCCGTGATCACATCCGGGACTCCGAACAACCTTTGGTACATCAAAACACATAAACTCATAATAAAACTGTCATCGTAACGTTAAGCGTGCGGACCCTACGGGTTCGAGAACTATGTAGACATGACCGAGACACGTCTCCGGTCAATAACCAATAGCGGAACATGGATGCTTATATTGGCTCCCACATATTCTACGAAGATCTTTATCAGTCAGACCGCATAACAACATATGTTGTTCCCTTTGTCATCGGTATGTTACTTGCCCGAGATTCAATCGTCGGTATCTCAATACCTAGTTCAATCTCGTTACCGGCAAGTCTCTTTACTCGTTCCGTAATACATCATCCCGCAACTAACTCATTAGTTGCAATGCTTGCAAGGCTTAAGTGATGTGCATTACCGAGAGGGCCCAGAGATACCTCTCCGACAATCGGAGTGACAAATCCTAATCTCGAAATACGCCAACCCAACAAGTACCTTCGGAGACACCTGTAGAGCACCTTTATAATCACCCAGTTACGTTGTATGACACCCCCGATTCAATCGTACACTAATCATGCACGCAAATGTGTATGATCAAGATCAGGGACTCACGGGAAGATATCACAACACAACTCTAAAACATAAATAAGTCATACAAGCATCATAATACAAGCCAGGGGCCTCGAGGGCTCGAATACAAGAGCTCGATCGTAGACGAGTCAGCGGAAGCAACAATACCTGAGTACAGAGATAAGTTAAACAAGTATGCCATAAGAAGGCTAGCACAAATTGGGATACAGATTGAAAGATGCGCATGCCTCCTTCCTGGGATCCTCCTAAACTACTCCTGGTCGTCGTCAGCGGACTGCATGTAGTAGTAGGCACCTCCCGAGTAGTAGTAGTCGTCGTCGATGGTGGCGTCTGGCTCCTGGGCTCCAACGTCTGGTCGCAGCAATCGGGTATAGAAAGGAGGAAAAGAGGGAGCAAAGCAACCATGAGTACTCATCCAAAGTACTCGCAAGCAAGGAGCCACACTACATATGTATGCATTGGTATCAAATGGAATAAGGGTATCATATGTGGACTGAACTACAGAATGCCGGAATAAGAGGGGGATAACTAGTCCTATCGAAGACTATGCTTCTGGTAACCTCCATCTTGCAGCGGAAGAAGAGAGTAGATGGTAAGTTCACCAAGTAGCATTGCATAGCATAATCCTAACCGATGATCCTCCCCTCGTCGCCCTATGAGAGAGCGATCACCGGTTGTATCTGGCACTTGGAAGGGTGTGTTTTATTAAGTATTCGGTTCTAGTTGTCATAAGGTCAAGGTACAACTCCGGGTCGTCCTTTTATCGAGGGACACGACTATTCGAATAGATCAACTTCCCTGCAGGGATGCACCACATAACCCAACACATTCGATCCCATTTGGCCAGACACACTTTCCTGGGTCATGCCCGGCCTCGGAAGATCAACACGTCGCAGCCCTACCTAGGCACAACAGAGAGGTCAGCACGCCGGTCTAAATCCTATGGCGCAGGGTGATGGGGACATGTACCTAGGGTAGGGTCATGGACCTGATCTAAGTACCTTACCCAAGGACGCCCTTAGAAGAGGTCGCCTTCCAGTCGACCAACGAAGGACTCACTCGACTGACTGAAGGACTCGACCACGAAGAATCACTCGACCACCAGGAGGTCAAGAGGCACTCTACACTGCAACGGCCTGTAATTAAGTAGGCTTTATGATAGTAAAGACACTTTATGTGGGGCGTTACCAGTAACGCCCCAGACTTAACTCACCTTAAACCCTCTCCTACGTGGGCTGGCTGGGGTCCTGGCGCACTCTATATAAGCCACCCCCCTCCACAGGCAGAAGGGTTCGGCATCTTGTAACTCATATACTCATAATCCACTCGACCGCCTCCGGGCTCCGAGACGTAGGGCTATTACTTCCTCCGAGAAGGGCCTGAACTCGTACATCCTTTGTGTTTACAACCTCTCCACAGCTAGGACCTTGCCTCTCCATACCTACCCCCCACTCTACTGTCAGGCTTAGAACCACGACAGTTGGCGCCCACCGTGGGGCAGGTGTTTTAGCGATTTTTGTGGAGAAGTTGCGATTCTTCCGAGTACTTTCATCATGGTGTGTGCTGGAGTGTTGGTCGAGGGTCGAGAGATCCGTCTCGGCGCTTTCACCTTCATCGCCGACGACTCCGCCTGGCTCCAGGAGGCTCCACTCGACGTTGACGCGCTCCCCGTCCGCGGTGCGACGCATTTTCGCGCATGTGTCCGCGGCGTTCTGCTGTGACAACCTTCGACCCCGTATCGGTCGACTCCCCCATCGGCCACCCTCTCGATCTCCCGCCAGCGCAAGCGCTCAGGCCGGTCGAGGCTTCAGCGGTGGGTGAGGCACGCGGTGGCTCGCCAGATGGCCACCACCCAAGTTGCGGCAATCGAGCCCGACGAATCTCTCTACGGCCTGTTCGATCTGTCGACTGGCTCCGTAGAGACTGCATCCGAGTGAGATAGCAGTGATCCAGCGGCGGAAATCCTGATGGTCGACGGGCCCCGCAGTCCCCCTGGCTTCGCCCGTGATGGTGGGGCAGGCGACGGAGGCGACCCCGCACGAGACCACGAAGAGTACCAGCCCGAGCCACTCGACTCTCTGCAAAGAGAGGAACTTCGCCGCAGGAACGTGGATGTCCTGCGTACTCCCATCGCAGGAGAAACCCCCGAGGCTCGCGCCTTGGAGGAGGCACGTTTAGCCAATTTGGCCGAGCGCACTCGACTGGAGAATCTTCAGCGAGCACTTGACGAGCGCGCGCGGCAACGAGTTCCCGACACCAGTCGACGTCAACTCTTCCCGCCGACTCAGGTATATCGAACCCCAATCCAGAATTTAGCAGCTGCGACCCGTATAGCAGAGTCCATCCAGCCTTCACAGTCGGAAGCTGGCAGAGGTCTGCTGCAGATTAGGGATCTGCTCCGGGCAGCAGGAGATCAGAATTCAGCTGTGTCTCAGTCGCGCAACAGAATTCACAGTCGATCCGTCACTGTGAATACGGTTCAGTCGGCTCACAGCCCCAGATCGCCTCCGCGGCGTGAAGGGCGCGAGAATCGGCGAGATCAATATGGCGACCGGCTCGACCGAGATGACAGGCGTCGAGTGCCCTATTCCCCTCCGAGGGGTGGGTCTTACGCTCCTCGACAGCAAGATGACAGGCGTCAGTACAGTACAGGGCGAAGGGTTCCAGTCGACCCCAGAGAACCAGGCTTCGACGCGCGATCCATTATCGTACAAGGTTTGGTCGACCGGAACAGAGCCCATCGAGGCGGACTCGACAGAGATGCACCCACAAGCAGTCGAGTGCATGTTTCTGGTCCTGAATGTTTCAGCAGAGCTATCAGAGCCACAGTTATCCCTCCCAATTTCAGGTTGGCGACAGGAGTCAGCAAGTTCACTGGTGAGTCTAAGCCTGAAACTTGGCTTGAAGACTACCGAGTGGCAGTTCAAATTGGTGGTGGGAACGACGAGGTGGCCATGAAGCATTTGCCCCTCATGCTGGAAGGTTCTGCCAGGGCATGGTTGACTCAATTACCTCCTAGCAGCATTTACACTTGGGAAGATCTGTCCCGGGTGTTCATCAGAACGTTTGAAGGAACTTGCAAGCGACCAGCTGGATTGACAGAGTTGCAAGTCTGCGTGCAGAAGGCTAATGAGACTCTCAGAGAGTATATTCAGAGGTGGATCACTTTGCACCACACTGTGGAGAATGTGTCTGATCATCAGGCAGTCTGCGCCTTCAAAGATGGCGTCAAGAACAGAGAACTGAGTTTGAAATTTGGTCGAACCGGTGACATGACCTTGAGTCGGATGATGGAGATTGCTACCAAGTATGCCAACGGCGAAGAAGAAGACCGACTCCAAAGCGGCAAGCACAAGCCGAGTCAGTCGGAAACAAAAGCGGAAGGCTGAACCGGCAGCTCCTGGAGAGGCTCTGGCCGTGACTCAGGGAAAGTTTAAGGGGAACCCAAAAGGATCCTGGAACCCCAAGAAGGTAAAGGATAAAGAAGGGAATGACGTAATGGATATGCCGTGTCACATCCACACGAAGAAAGACGAAGAGGGGAATATCATCTACCCGAAGCACACCACTCGCCAATGTCGACTCCTGATCCAGCAGTTTCAGGGAAAACAGTCTAAGGACAAGGAGAAGGAGTCGGACAAGGCTGAAGACAAGGAGGACAGTGGAGAAGGATATCCGCATATCAACTCCACTCTGATGATCTTTGCAGATGTGGAAAGCAAGAGTCGACTGAAAGTCATTAACCGAGAGGTGAACATGGTTGCCCCAGCAAAAGCAAATTATCTGAAATGGTCTCAAATACCCATCACATTCGACCAATCTGATCACCCGACTCGTATTGCCACCCCTGGGAGACAAGCTTTGGTGGTCGATCCAGTTGTCGAAGGCACTCGACTGACAAAGGTGCTGATGGATGGTGGAAGTGGGCTGAATCTGTTGTATGCAGACACACTGAAAGGAATGGGCATTCCGATGTCCCGACTGAGCACTAGTAACATGAGCTTTCATGGAGTTATACCAGGGAAGAAAGCCGAGTCACTCGGCCAAATAGCTTTGGATGTGGTGTTTGGTGATTCGAAACACTTTCGCAAAGAAAAGTTGACGTTTGAGGTCGTGGATTTTCAGAGTGCATATCATGCCATTTTGGGGAGACCTGCTTACGCACGGTTCATGGCTCGACCATGTTACGTGTACCTCAAATTGAAGATGCCCGGCCCCAAAGGAGTGATCACTGTCACCGGTGATAGGAAAAAGGCAGAAGAGTGCTTTCAGAAGGGCTCCAAGATTGTCGATTCCCAGGTGACAGCGGTCGAGTTTGAGGAATACAAGCAAAACGCAGATCCGAGTGACTTGCTGAGATCAAAGAAACCCGCCACAGAAACTGCATTCCAGTCGTCCGGTGAGACGAAGCCTGTTCACATTCACCCGACCGACCCCGATGCGGCTCCGACCCGCATCTCCACAACACTCGACCCCAAATAGGAAGAAGCGCTCATCCAGTTCCTCCGTGAGAACTGGGACATTTTTGCATGGAAGCCCGCTGACATGCCAGGTGTTCCCAGGGGACTGGCTGAGCATCGCTTAAGAGTCGACTCATCTGCAAAACCAGTCAAAGAGCATCTTCGGCGGTCCGCCGTCCAGAAGAGAAAAGCCATTGGTGAAGAAGTGGCTCGACTGTTGGCGGCAGGATTTATCCGAGAGATATACCACTCCGAGTGGCTCGCTAATGTCGTCATGGTTCCTAAGAAGGACAAGTCGCTCCGAATGTGCATTGATTTCAAGCACATCAACCGGGCCTGCCCGAAAGATCATTTTCCTCTCCCTCGCATAGATCAAATTGTTGACTCGACCGCAGGATGCGAGAGGCTATCTTTTTTAGATGCCTACTCCGGGTACCACCAGATCCGTCTGTACGGACCCGACGAGGTAAAAACAGCTTTCATCACTCCATTCGGGTGCTTCTGCTATATCACCATGCCATTCGGCCTCAAGAATGCCGGAGCCACATTTATGCGAATGATTCAGAAGTGTCTACTCACTCAAATCAGTCGGAATGTGGAAGCATATATGGATGATATTGTTGTCAAGTCACGAAAAGGTTCCGACCTGCTCGCTGATCTCGCCGAAACATTTGCCAACCTCAGAAGATATGATATCAAGCTCAATCCATCAAAGTGCACATTTGGAGTTCCTGGTGGCAAGTTACTCGGTTTTCTCGTTTCCGAATGGGGAATTGACGCTAACCCAGACAAGATTGGCACTATTCTCCGAATGAAACGCCCTGTGCGAGTGCACGATGTCCAGAAGCTTACTAGATGCTTGGCCGCATTAAGTCGATTCATCTCACGACTCGGTGAAAAGGCATTGCCTCTTTACCGACTGATGAAGAAGACAGACAAGTTCGAGTGGACTCCAGAAGCTGATGCAGCGTTTGCCGAGCTAAAAGCTCTGCTATCCACCCAGCCGGTGCTTGCTGCTCCAATCAGCAAAGAGCCTTTGTTGCTCTATATCGCAGCCACAGGACAAGTCGTCAGTACTGTGCTTACGGTCGAGCGGGAAGAAGAAGGAAAAGCTCTCAAAGTTCAGCGCCCAGTGTATTATTTGTCTGAAGTTTTGACTCCATCCAAGCAGAGATATCCTCATTATCAGAAGCTTGTGTATGGAATATACATGACCACAAAGAAGGTTGCTCATTATTTTTCTGATCATTCCATCACAGTCGTCAGTGACGCTCCACTATCAGAGATTTTGCACAACAGAGATGCAACTGGTTGAGTGGCCAAATGGGCGATTGAACTTCTTCCCCTTGATATCAAGTTTGAGGCAAAGAAAGCCTTTAAGTCCCAAGCAATAGCAGATTTCCTCGTCGAGTGGATTGAACAACAGCAGCCGACTGAAGTTCACTCGGAGCATTGGACCATGTTCTTGGATGGCTCTAAGATGTTGAATGGTTCCGGTGCTGGGGTTTTCCTGGTTTCCCCCAGAGGAGATAAGCTCAGATATGTGCTCCAGATTCACTTTGATTCCTCCAACAATGAGGCAGAATATGAGGCCCTTTTATATGGGTTGCGCATGGCCATTTCACTCGGCGTCCGTCGCCTGATGGTCTATGGCGACTCGGATTTAGTGGTCAACCAGGTGATGAAAGAGTGGGACGTGAGAAGTCCAGCCATGACTGGATACTGCAGTGCAGTGAGGAAGCTGGAAAAGAAGTTCGAGGGGTTGGAGCTCCATCATATACCCCGACTGAAAAATCAAGCAGCTGATGATCTAGCAAAGATAGGTTCCAAGAGAGAAGCCATTCCGAGTGGTGTGTTCTTGGAGCATATACACACTCCGTCAGTCAAAGAAGATCCTTTCACCGAAGAAACTCCACAGCCCAAGAGTGCCACGGATCCGACTGAGGTTGAAGTGCCAGCGGTGGTCGACTTGATCATGGAGGTCTTGGTGGTCATTCCCGACTGGACAGTTCCATACGTCACGTATATCCTGAGAAAAGAGCTCCCGGAGGATGAGGAAGAGGCTCGACAGATCGTCCGTCGATCTAAGGCCTTTACCGTAATCAAAGGACAATTGTACAGAGAAAGTGCGACTGGAGTTGGTCAGAAGTGCATAACGCCAGAAGAAGGTCGACTCATCCTCAATGATATCCACTCGGGGACCTGTGGTCATCATGTGTCCTCTCGGACCATCGTGGCCAAAGCATACCGAGCCGGATTTTACTGGCCAAAGGCGAATGAGATGGCAAAAGAGATAGTAGATAAGTGCGAGGGATGTCAGTTCTACTCGAATATGTCGCACAAGCCCGCGTCAGCTCTGAAGACCATCCCACTCGTCTGGCCTTTCGCAGTATGGGGACTGGACATGATCGGTCCTCTGAGAACAGGACGAAGCGGCTTCACGCATGTACTGGTGGCAGTCGACAAGTTCACCAAGTGGGTAGAGGCTAAGCCAATCAAGAGCCTTGACACCGGTACTGCTGTTAGCTTCATCAGAGAACTAATATTCAGATATGGAGTCCCGCACAGCATCATTACGGATAATGGGTCGAACTTTGACTCGGAGGAATTCAGAGATTTCTGCAACTCCGAAGGCACACGGGTCGACTACGCTTCAGTCGCCCATCCGCAGTCGAATGGACAAGCAGAGCGAGCTAATGGACTGATTCTTAAGGGATTGAAGCCTCGACTGATGCGTGATCTCAAACACGCGGCTGGAGCTTGGGTCGACGAACTTCCCTCAGTGCTTTGGGGGCTGCGGACCACACCTAATCGGTCGACCGGAAGAACTCCATTCTTCTTGGTCTATGGAGCTGAAGCAGTCTTGCCGAGTGATCTTCTCCACAATGCTCCTCGAGTTGAAATCTACAACGAAGCAGAGGCTGAACAAGCGCGGCAGGACGCAGTCGACCTTTTAGAGGAAGAAAGGGAGATGGCTCTGATCCGGTTGACCATCTACCAACAAGATTTGCGTCGTTTCCACGCCAGAAATGTGAGAGGTCGAGCCTTCCAGGAAGGAGATTTAGTTCTCCGAGTGGATCAGCACAAACCACACAAGCTTGCTCCTTCTTGGGAAGGTCCCTTCATCGTCACTAAAGTTCTCCACAACGGGGCGTACCGTCTTTACAACGTCGAGCATAATATCGACGAGCCCCGAGCTTGGAACGCGGAACTACTCCGCCCATTTTATACTTAAGTTTTAACACTCGGATGAGTTGCAATAAAGTACTTCTGTAGTCCATGGACCTCAAAATAATAGTGTCATAGTTCCTCCATAATTTCTGTCACTTTTTATTTTTGTCCAATAAAATTCCCCCTCAGTGGGTGACTTAGCTGCGAATCCGTTTCGCCTAAGTTTGTAAAAATCCTACCGAGTGGTGAGCCAGACTCCCACTCGGAGGCTTAGCTGCGAATCCGTTTCGCCTAAGTTATCAAAATCCTACCGAGTGGTAAGCCAGACTTCCACTCGGAGGCTTAGCTGCAGTCCAAGGACTCGCCTAAGTTTATCAAAATCCTACCGAGTGGAGAGCAGACCTCTCACTCGGGGGCTTAGCTGCAGTCCAAGGACTCGCCTAAGTTATCAAAATCCTACCGAGTGGTAAGCCAGACTTCCACTCGGAGGCTTAGCTGCAGTCCAAGGACTCGCCTAAGTTTATCAAAATCCTACCGAGTGGTAAGCCAGACTTCCACTCGGAGGCTTAGCTGCAGTCCAAGGACTCGCCTAAGTTTGTCAAAATCCTACCGAGTGAAGAGCAACCC
>NC_057794.1:120153853-120167474 GCF_018294505.1 Triticum aestivum | reverse complement strand
AATCCTACCGAGTGGTAAGCCAGACTTCCACTCGGAGGCTTAGCTGCAGTCCAAGGACTCGCCTAAGTTTGTCAAAATCCTACCGAGTGGAGAGCAGACCTCTCACTCGGGGGCTTAGCTGCAGTCCAAGCACTCGCCTAAGTTATAAAAATTCTACCGAGTGAAGAGCAACCCTCTCACTCGGGGGCTTAGCTGCAGTCCAAGCACTCGCCTAAGTTACAAAAATCCTACCGAGTGAAGAGCAACCCTCTCACTCGGGGGCTTAGCTGCAGTCCAAGCACTCGCCTAAGTTACAAAAATCCTATCGAGTGAAGAGCAAACCTCTCACTCGGGGGCTTAGCTGCAGCCCAGTGCTCGCCTAAGTTATAGAAATCCTACCGAGTGGTAAGCCGGGCTTCCACTCGGAGGCTTAGCCGCAGCCCAGTGCTCGCCTAAGTGGACTAAAGAATAAGTCGATTGCAGTAAAGGCGCCTTGCTTTGAACCTGCAAAAGACATTTCGAACCAAAGGCAATCTTATCCAAGCACCAAATTCAAGTTTGAATCGATATCTAAAGGAACCGAAAGTGCTCAGGCGTTAAGCCTGTTAAGGTTTATCGGTTACAATTCCACTCGGCATACCGAGGCAAATTTAAAGCGTCGAGCCAGAAGAAGTTTTTTACCCCTCCTGTGGAGGGCTGGAAGGTGCAACGAATTCATCAAGGTCGATTCCGTCGGCGATCCGAGTGGCAGCTGCAAGGAAAGTTTCCATAAAGGATCTGAAGTCATGTTTCTTGGTGTTGGCCACCCGAAGAGCCGCCAGCTTCTCTTCTCGCGCATCTTTGCAGTGGACTCGGGCCAGACACAGGGCCACATCTGCACCACACCGAGCCGAGGACTTCTTCCATTCCTGCACTCGACCAGGGATTGTGTTCAAGCGGGCCATCAGCGACTCAAGGTCATTCTGAAGTGTCTCCTCAGGCCAGAGCGTCGAGTCGATGCGAGATGTGGCGGCCTTCAGCCTTGCGAGATAGTCCACGACAGCTGCAACACGGGACTCCAGTCGGAAAACTTCCATGGCAACTTCGTCGTTCACCGGAGAATTGACGGGGTCGAGGTTTGGCTCCAGCCGGCTAGTTTCTTCTTCAAAGTTTTGACAAAATTCTGCAAGGGTGATCACTAAGTCAAAAGGATGGTCGAATGGAAAAACCACAATTGGAAATGTTTGCCAAGCATAAAGGTTTACCTTCAAGCATAAGAAACAGCCTCTTGGCAAGACCACTCAGGAAGGCCTCCAGATCATGTTTCTTCCCAGTCAACTTACTGACTTGGTCGGTCAGGGCAGCTTTATCAGTTTTCAGTCGACTGACCTCCTTGTTGGCGATCCCAAGAGCAGCTTTCAGATTGGTATTGTCTTGTTCAAGCTTGGTGGCTGAAGCTAACTTCTCGTCAGCAAGCTTGATCTTCTCAGCTAGTTCGAGGTCTTTCTTCTGCTGGGCCTCCCTTACCTTACCTGCAAGTTACAGCAAGATCAGATTTTGAAACAAGCAAGGGGAAAGGCAGTCGTCAGGGTCTCACCAAACATACCTTCAGTCTCTTCCTTTGCCTTCGTCAACTTCTCCTGAACCAGCTTCAAGCTCAGCTCGAGTTGAGTGTGCTTGTTTTCCAGCTCAGAGTAGCGAGCCACAAGATCACAAGAGTTCTGCGAGGAGCCAATCGACTAAATGTCAAATATAATTCACTTCCGAGTGAAAAGGAAAAAACACACGTTTCTAAGACTACAGCCGAATACAAGCATTCGACCGTAGTCTCGGGGACTACACCCAGTGGGTGCACTCAGCGTGCCCCCACTAACTCTGTTGAAAACAAAGTCGACCAGTCGACCTCAAAAAAAAACGAGATGTATTCTTTAAGACTGTGATCAACTGCAAGCAGTCGACCACAGTCTCGGGGACTACACCCAGTGGGTGCACTCAGCGTGCCCCCACCGGTTCGTGAAATCTAGTCGACATAGTCGACTGACAGAAAGATTGACATTATAAAGCCTAAGGCCGACTGCCAGCAGTCGACCTTAGCCTTGGGGACTACACCCAGCGGGTGCACTCAGCGTGCCCCCGCTAATACGGAGTTTAATCGACACACCCAGTGGGTGACTACTATAAATCCCGGAAAGGAAAAGTTTTTGGCAGCATATCCAACAGAACAAACAGTGGTCGACTGACCTGAACATTGCTCTGGAGGGCAGAACTGGCGTCATAAGCTGCCTGGCTCGCGTCCCGGATAGTCTTCAACTGCTCCATCATGATTCCCGCCTGGCGTATTGCCTCCTTCGCCGCGCCGGCTTGGTCCTCCGGGACGTGGTGCGTCGTGAAGAGAGAGGGCTGCGGAGCACTCGTCAATGGATCTGCGAAGGACACCGTGTGTCGAGTGGTGTTCTCTTCCTCCGCAATCAGAATCTCAGGCGCCGTCACATCCTGGGGCACCTTACTGGCGGACGCTTTCCTACTCCTCCTGCGCTTCAGTGGTTCTTCATCCTCATCATCATCAGGGAGATTGATAATAGTATTAGGTGGAGCTGCGGAGAAGAATCAGGATCAGAGATCGCGAGTCAGTCGACTAAGAACGGCGTTAAGAATACAGCACCTGGGTTCGAAGTTGCTGCGTCCTCCATCTCGTGGTCGTCAGCCCGGGCTGAGGTTTCAGAAGTAGCAGCACTGCAACTCCAAAGGATCAGTCGACTAAACTTCAGCGTCGACCAGAGACAAAGTTCACACAAAGTAAGAAGACTTAAGCAGCACGATTACCCTGATATGATGGGGATGGACACCTTCATCTTCGGCAGGAGCTTGATCGGCTTCGACGAGGCCGCCCTGGGCTGCTTCGGCGCCTTTTCAGTCGGCACCGGAGAGGTGGTCCGAGGGCGCTTGGTCGACTGAACAACGGTCGCAACCCCCTTGCCACGTTCAGACGAAGGGTCGTGGACAAGCTTCGACCGCCTTTCTGAGCGCGGTGGTACGACCTCCTCCTCCTCTTCTTCCTCGTCCTCAACGTCATCGTCATCGCCGTCGTCATCATCATCGTCGTCGTCATCCTCTGCAACGTCCGAGTCCCATTCCTCCTCTTCCTGGCTCTCGCCCCCCCTCGCCTCACCCTCCTCAGTCAGAGCTTGTGCCCCATTGGGCATCGAGTACAGCTCGGTGAGAGCCTAGCAGATATCAAGACAAGGATCAGTCGACCAGTCGGCAGGATAAACGGAAATGGATGCGACAAGAACACAATAGAGAGCAGAGAAAGTGTACCTTGTTTGGATCGCTGTTGTGGTCGAGTGGAGGAATCCTTCTGACTCCGTGTGGGTTATCCTTATTCCCGGTAACGGCTACCATCCATCTTTCCAGAGTGACATCGTCGACTGCTTCTGGATGGACTCTAGTCTCGTCTTCAGTCCCACAGTACAACCACATGCAGTGGCTCCGGAACTGAAGGGGCTGGATGCGACGCCTAAGGAAGACCTCCAGGAGATCCATGCCCGTCACTCCCTCCCGAACCAACTGCACCACGCGCTCCATCAACATCTTCACGTCAGCTTTCTCCTCCGGAATCAACTTCAGAGGGGAGGGCTTGTTCACTCGGTCCATGGTAAACGGAGGGAGTCCACTCGACTGCCCTGGCGTCGACTGGACCTGGCAGTAGAACCAAGTCGACTGCCAGCCTCTTACAGACTCGGGAAAGGTCATGGGCGGGAAGGTGCTCTTATTCCTCACCTGGATGCCCAGACCCCCACACATTTGGACGACTCGGGTCTTTTCATCGCCTGGACTCGCCTTCTTCACGGTCTGAGAGTGACACGTGAATATATGCTTGAACAAACCCCAGTGCGGTCGACAGCCCAAGAAACCCTCACACATGGACACGAACGCGGCAAGATAGGCAATAGAGTTTGGGGTAAAGTGGTGGAGCTGCGCTCCAAAGAAATTCAAGAAGCCACGGAAGAAAACACTCGGCGGCAAGGAAAATCCACGATCAACATGGGTGGCCAAGAGCACACACTCACCCTCTTCTGGCTGGGGCTGCCACTCCTTCCCCGGAAGCCTCGCAGCTCCATGAGGGATCAAGCCCTCGTTGGCCATGTCGAGGAGGTCATTCTCTGTGATGGTCGACTGGATCCAGTCTCCTTGGACCCAGCCCTTCGGCAGGCGGGATCTGGACGAGGACCCGCCGCGGCTGGTGGATCTCCCCTTTGCCTTCTCCGACGCCGACGCCTTCTTCGCACGTTCCAGCGCCGCCGTCTTCTCCTTGGCCATGGTTGCCGGCGAGATGCGCGAAGGGAAGTGGTGCGGAGGCGAGAGCGAACACGCTGGGCGGGGAAGAAGGAAGCAGAGAGAGAGAGAGAGAGAATGCTGAGGCATAGTACAGAAACCCTCGCCGGGCGCATTTATAAGGTCCCTTCCGAGTGGATGACAGGTGGGCCCGGTCAATCTAATCATATCAGGAATAGTTATGCAGACGGGATACGTGGCGAAGAAAGCGGCGCGGAGATCGAGGCGTCTATGTCCCGTCCCATCCGAACACCGCGGTCCGCTCCGCTTCGCGCGCGTCCCCAAATTTCGCATCCCGCGGAATCCGCGAACAGCAGATCAGTCTGTCAGACACGGGGTTTCCCGCGATCCGTCGCTCGGAGATCATCGAAGCCCGAAAGATCACTCGACGAAAGAAGAGAATGGATCGAGTCGACCGAAGACAAGTTGCTCACTATCGACGAAGAAATTCTTTGGCCCAGAACAACGCACGACCAGTGTGCAAAGGTTAATCGGAAACGACATCAACTCCTTCCTCACTCGAAGCCTCAATCCATTCGGGGGCTAATGATGGGGACATGTACCTAGGGTAGGGTCATGGACCTGATCTAAGTACCTTACCCAAGGACGCCCTTAGAAGAGGTCGCCTTCCAGTCGACCAACGAAGGACTCACTCGACTGACTGAAGGACTCGACCACGAAGAATCACTTGACCACCAGGAGGTCAAGAGGCACTCTGCACTGCAACGGCCTGTAATTAAGTAGGCTTTATGATAGTAAAGACACTTTATGTGGGGCGTTACCAGTAACGCCCCAGACTTAACTCACCTTAAACCCTCTCCTACGTGGGCTGGCTGGGGTCCTGGCGCACTCTATATAAGCCACCCCCCTCCACAGGCAGAAGGGTTCGGCATCTTGTAACTCATATACTCATAATCCACTCGACCGCCTCCGGGCTCCGAGACGTAGGGCTATTACTTCCTTCGAGAAGGGCCTGAACTCGTACATCCTTTGTGTTTACAACCTCTCCATAGCTAGGACCTTGCCTCTCCATACCTACCCCCCACTCTACTGTCAGGCTTAGAACCACGACACAGGGGTCTGGGCCCATCGCCCGTTACACACCTGCACGTTGCATGGGCGGCCGGTGAGCAGACCTAGCAACCTCCATTACAATGGAAGTTGCGTTAAACGGTCCAACCCGGCGCGCGCCGCTCAGTCGGTGACGTCACAAAGGCTTAGGCTGATACCACGACGTCGAGTGCCCATAACTGTCCCCGCGTAGATGGTTAGTGCGTGTAGGCCAGTGGCCAGACTCAGATCAAATACCAAGATCTCGTTAAACGTGTTATCTTGAAATAACCGCGAACGCCGACCAGGGCCAGGCCCACCTCTTTCCTAGGTGGTCTCAACCTGCCCTGTCGCTCCAACACAAAGTAACAGTCGGGGGCCGTCGAGAACCCAGGCCCACCTCTACCGGGATGGAGCCACCTGCCCCTTCAGCCCCCATCTCCGAACAGTATCATAAGTAATGTAACAGTACAAGTATATATCATATGCCCGTGATCACCTCCTGAAGTAATCACGGCCCAGTAGTATAGCATAGCAGACGAACAAGAGTGTAGGGCCACTGATGATAATCTAGCATCCTATACTAAGCATTTAGGATTGCAGGTAAGGTATCAACAGTTGTAGCAACAATGACAGGCTATGCATTAGAATAGGATTAACAGAAAGCAGTAACAAGCTACACTACTCTAATGCAAGCAGTATTGAGGAGAGTAGGCGATATCTGGTGATCAAGGGGGGGGGGCTTGCCTGGAAGCTTTGTTGTACAGGAAGAAGGGTCGTCGGTGACGTAGTCGTACTCAGTATCATCAGCAACGGTCTCGGGGTCTAGCGGAGAAGAAGATGGGGAAGAAACAGTAAATACGGAGCAAACAAAGCATCACAAAACATAACGAGGTAATACACGGTGTTAGGTATGCCCTAACACGGTATTAGGTGATACCGACGAAGGGGGAAAACATCCGGGAAAGTATTCCCGGTGTTTCGCGTTTTCGGACAAATGAACCGGAGGGGGAAAGTTGCGTGTTTGCTATGCTAGGGATGTGTGGCGGATGAACGGGTTGCGTATCCGGATTCGTCTCGTCGTTCTGAGCAACTTTCATATACAAAGTTTTTCCATCCGAGTTACGGTTTATTTTATATTAATCTTTAAAGTTTTAAATCATTTTCTAAAATATTATTAATCTGAATTTAATAGCAAAAATGCTATATGTCCACAGAAGTGTACCCAGCCAGGCCACTCAGGGACTGACTGGTGGGCCACTATTGACTGGGTCAACAACCCAATCAGCAGAGGCTGACTGGTTCGGCCTTATCCACTCAAACAGGGAGCATGGGTCCCACGTGTCATGGACACAGTATTAACTATTCGTTTAAACTAATCTAATTTAGGTTAATAAGATGAAGGGCCCATTAGCAGTGTCTGTTTAGGGCATATTCTTTTTTTAATGGCTAATTAGGCAAGGTGGGCCCCTAAGTCAGCAGTCAACCGCCGTTTAATCACGCGCGTGCGTGCTTGTGTATGCCGGCGAGGTCCCGACGCGGTCGAGGGGCTCCGGCGGCAGGCGCGTCCCCGGCAAGGCCACGGGTGGGCGCGCGAGAACGGGGCGGCCACAGCGGCACTGGCAGCGGCGCGCGGGCGCGCGGTCCTGCAGGCGTCAGCGAAGGCGGGCCTGTAGGTGGGGGAGCAGGCCACGGGCGAGCGGGCGACGAGCGGCTGCGGCGCGAGGAGTGGCGATGGCGCGAGCAGCAGAGGAGTAGGGCGCGGGCGGCGCGACAAGGGAGAAAGGAGGAGGCGCGCAGGCGCAGGCGGGCATGTGGGGCGCGGGAGGTGGAGCCACGGCCGCGGTGGAAGGCGCAGCCCTGGTGCGGCTCCGGCGTGGCCGGACATGGTCACGGCGCGGCCAACAGCGCGCGTGTCCAGGAGCGGGCGTTTGGAAGGCAGCGGCGGGAGTGGGGCGAGGTGCGGTGTGACGCGGCTGGGGCAAGGCTTGGCCGTGGTGAGCTGGGCTGCGCGCACAGCCACGACGAGCTCGTTGCCAAGGCGGACGACGGCTTCGGCCTCGAGCAGGGGAACGACTACGGTGGTGGATACGCGCGGGAGAGAGAGGAGAAGGCACTAGATGCTCACGGTGAGCCTGTAGACGTGCAAAGCGGGCTCGGGGGAGAGCTCGACGGCGACGGGTTCCGGCGATGGGGACGGCGATGAAGAGGTGGAAGACGGCTCGATCCCGACGCGGTGACGGCTCCCAGGTCGCGTTCTTTGGCGTAGAGGGCGTAGTGGAACACTGCGGAGCGGCTGGACACAATAGAGCGGCGAGGGGAGGTCGGTGGTCGCGCCGGCAGCAAATCCATGGCGACGGCTATACTCGGATTCGCGTGGGAGAGAAGGGAAGCGGCACAGGGAGGGAATGAATGGCGCTAGGGTTCGCCGGGGGGTGCGGGATAGGTCTTGCAGGCAGGGTGGGGGTGCGGATGGCCAACGTGTGTGCATCGCCGGCAATGGCGCCGGCGGATGAGCGCCACGCTCATCCCTGCTTCTGTAGCTGGAGATGAGGGGGGCAAGTGTGGTGTGGGTTGGGCCTGGTGGGGTGGTTTTGCCCCCGGTGGGTTAGGTCCAGGGAGGATACGGGGAGGGGTTTCTTTTCCCCCAACCTTTTTGTTTTGTTTTGCCTTTACTTTTTAGTTATTCTTTTCTTAATTGTTTTATTTTAGTTACCTTTTGAATTTAGTTTTATAAAACTTACCACAAGTACCTAAATTTGCATTTATAAATATACTACTGCCTCAATAATTATGGCACCCAATTAAAATAGTTTAATATTTTATTAATTATAAAAGGCAATTAATTAATTGTTTTTGTTGCTGCTCTACTTATTTTAGAGCATCTAAATATTTTACAAAAGTATGTTTTCTTCACCAATATTTATTATGGATTATGGGCCACTCATAGAATATTTTAGTTTTAACGTTTGAAAACTTTTACCGTTTGACTTGGTTTTTGATCTTGAATTCGAACCGTTTTCGAACTAACACGAGATTAGCAACAGTAATCGAGGTGGCGTGGCATCATTAGAAGAGGTTTACTGTAGCTTAAATACCCGGGCGTCACAATTCTCCTCCACTACAAGAAATCTCGTCCCGGGATTTAAGAGGTGTAGTAAGGGGGAAAGATCTGGTTACGAAATTCTAACGAATCCTATTGGTCTTGGTTGCTATTCTCAACGAGGTCGATCCATTACATTGACGTCTTCATTTGTCTGCTTCATGTCACCATGATGAAGTCATCATCTTTTCTTCGGAATTTCACTGTACTTACAAAAGAATAAAGGGTGGGCATTCCGGGTGAACAGACCTCTACAAGGTCGACTATCTGGTCGATAACATCGGGGGAGGGTGTTGGAAAGTAACTCTCGAATTGAACTTAAGAAGATATCGAGAGCAAGTAAGAAGGTACCATGAAAGGTTTCAAGCGGGCAGGCAATCGTTCGATGCCTGAAATAGGGCGTGAAAAGGGGTTCAGAGCAACGAGAATAAGTATTGCGTCTGATACCAGAATAGGTCACTAGGAAGGTGGCTCGTGAATTACATATGAGGTCACGCGCGAGGAACAACCTTAAGAACAGGGGGTGTACAGGAGAGTCAGGTTTCGATCCTGTGGAACTGTGGGTTATGGGCCCACCATGTGGGTTAAAAGTAAAAAGGGCGGTGATATTTTGCACAGTCATGATAACAAGGCATATCAGAGGATAGCTTGTCAGTTATGTCGGCAACAATGTCGGTACCAAGGGCGAGGGACGAGGAGAACCATTTTCCTGCTCGTTGGACGAGGTGGACCAGTAGGAAAAGTTCTCGTCCATCGGTGGTTACCGGAATGTCATCAACAATAGTAACAGGGTATTGCTGACAGAATTGTACAACGAGGTGTTTACATAAGCAGGTGAATATTACTGCTTAGATCATATAGATCACAAGAAAAGTTAAACCAAACATAGGAAAGGAAAATATGATTATCAGATTAATCAGAACAATGGACAGGAAAATGTGTTAAAACACATATTCCAGGGGTATATCCTTCCCAAGGACAAGCAGAGCATGATATCCAAGACCAGATAGAAGGTAGAAAACCGTTTAGGTAAGGGGAGAGGAATTTTGTGACATTACCCATACAACAATGTTTGGATAATTGAGAAGAAACATTTAGCATTGGACTTCAAATGTTCATTGAAAATTGGAGTACCACAGACATGCATCGAGATAGCATTTACATGGTCTTCAAGCAAATGTCGGACTTTGATATACAAAGGATTCATCAGGAACAACTTATAGAATAAGTCTTACAATTTCCTCAGGGAAGAATGGTTAACCTTGCTAAAAATGGAAACTATAACAATAGGTCCTCCGGCTAGTTGAGTTAAGCATGACATCACCTTACCGGTATAAGGACCAATGTTATAACTCTTGTAAATATGTCCCAACCATTATATTTGACTGAGATTCAGATCTGATCGGTATCGGGATACCTCAAGCTCAGGAGGTCTGAGAAGAAAAGGTGCAAAACAAATTGACGAGACGACATTGTAAGATTCTCGGGAAATGTACTATGAAAGACAATTCTGAAACAAGAGTTCATCATTAAATCAAGGAGAGGGTGGGGAGGTGGCTGATGGACTCAGCGCCAACTCATTGAGATTTCCAAAAAGATGGATTTCCACAATTACATTAACAAGGACATAACATTAGTCGGATCAAATGATATAAGGATGTATGCTCGAGGAAAACATACACAATTAAGCATTGGTTGAAAAATGCACCCAAAATATGGTCTTAGGTAGCATCATCAATGTTAGAAAGGTGATTCAACAACCAATAGTCTAATAATGAAATGTCGACCATTAACTTGTAAGCAATAGGGTGCTAGAGACACGAACAAGTTTGTGTTGAACGGAAGGCAATAAAGTGGTCGATGATAACACAAATCATCGAGGGCAAGGATGGTACTTATCATCATGAATTCAATTGATATCTTGGAAGGGGTCAAAATTTTGATGATGATCACGACACATTTGTCGAGAGGTTTCAAGAAGATGTAACCGATCGGCGATGACTTCAAGTCAACAGAATGATGAAGCGAGAAGTTATTGAAACCATAGGTACGACACAAACTTGAAATCAAGCTTGTCATTCAAGGACAATTGTTATGACAAGGAAGATCGACGTAAGATTAGCTCATCGTCGAAAGCTGTGCTCTGGGAATAAGGACCAGGTAGCACAGTTAAAATCATCACAATAATGATATAGCCAAATAGGGAACCATAGTGTGGGCTCGGTTCAGTTATCGGTCTTTGAGTGTTTAATAACTTAGAGCCTGTGAAAAATTGAAATCAGTGAGAATGTAGTACTTGATGAAGAACTCATAAGAGGTTATGCAGTTCTTGATATTATCGAGGTACCAGGGTGTAATACTCGACAGAAGATCAAAGTAAAGGCTGGACTGGTGTATTGATCCACGGAAGACAAGTTCTTAAACTTGCCCGTGAAATGGGGTCAACGAAGAACATATGGTCAAAACCACGATTGCCAAGGATCAATTCACTGATACCAAAGGATATTATATCAAGGAAATAGTTATTATTACAAGAAGCTTCCATGATAGGATCTAGATCGTGTCCATGGGCATGAACACAAAGGTTCAAGGTCGACTCCCACTTCTTCAATGTATAACCTTTCATTTTACTTCTCGCTTTTGATGAAACTGTAGTGTAGAAATTTATCTAGCAAAACAACAGAAGAGTATGACTCGCAAAAACTTTCGGGTTCATACGGTTTGGGGAAGGCATAGATTCAACCCATCGAGGCATCTTAGGAGCATATACCACAAATTTCAAGAATAATTAACACAAGCTCGAAAGTAGAGCATGCTTGAGAAAGGAGAGGATACAATTTACCAAAGGCATTATGTATCCGAGGAAAGGCTCACAGGCTTATTGAATATGAAGGACGTTGTCGGGTAAAATCCAACAAAGGATCTAGTGGTCCACAAGGGATCTGATGTGAGCATCGGTACTCAACCAGAGGAAGAAGAATGCAAGGATATCAGATTATAGAAACAACTGACTAACTCAAAGCTCAAATGCAAAGGAATGATGATTTCCAAATTAAGGGATCAGAAGCAAACACTCTGATTAAGGATGGATAAGCTGAATAGCCTTAGGGGTACAATCGATGGCAATTTGATTGGTCGAGATCCAACTCATGTTTAAAATGATGTCTGAGCCAGAAGGATGAATTCTAGGATCTAGTTGAGGATTGCGAGCATTCACACTCAATGAATCAACGGGCTCAAAATGATAGTGGCAAAGGATGCCAATAAGATAACTATACTTATGGGATTAACCATAATGCAAGCAAGCAAGAATTACAAGAGCAATAAGCTGCTAAGGATTTTCGGAAGATCGAATATTATTTCGAAGACCCTTCTGAAACACATGAACAACTGGGGATGAGCGATACTCGGTATGATAGTGGCAAAAACTGCAAGGCGGTAGGCACAAATTATTCTCGGAACAATAGTGAAAATTCTAGGGTATCTTGTAATAACAAGATCAACGGGAAATGATTGTATGAATGGCAACTGCACGTGGTTATCCATAGGGGTTTATAAATGGAAGGGAATTGCAATAGTGATGTCACAAGTTCTCGGGATAACATCGGAGAGTATCTTCGAAATCCTTCGGTGCACCAAACAATCATCTAGAGTGAGGGTCTCTTCGGGAGAAAGTATTTTCGAGAACCTAAAGTTAATTTTTTTTGCAAATCATTTAACCCAAATAGAAGAGAGATCAGAATCCCAGAGTATAGACAAGGAATAAAAGATGCTAATACCACCCAATGGCGACGTGGGCCCATGGGCCGCACAGCCAAGTTAGTAAAACAATTTTCATCGACTAGACTCAACTTCGGCCAAGGAGTATGGAAGGGGGATTCCAACAGGCAGTCGGCTCTGATACCAACTTGTGACGCCCCCGATTCAATCGTACACTAATCATGCACGCAAATGTGTACGATCAAGATCAGGGACTCACGGGAAGATATCACAACACAACTCTAAAACATAAATAGGTCATACAAGCATCATAATACAAGCAAGGGGCCTCGAGGGCTCGAATACAAGAGCTCGATCATAGACGAGTCAGTGGAAGCAACAATATCTGAGTACAGACATAAGTTAAACAAGTTTGCCTTAAGAAGGCTAGCACAAACTGGGATACAGATCGAAAGAGGCGCATGCCTCCTGCCTGGGATCCTCCTAAACTACTCTTGGTCGTCGTCAGCGGGCTGCACATAGTAGTAGGCACCTCCCGAGTAGTAGTAGTCGTCGTCGACGGTGGCGTCTGGCTTCTGGGCTCCAACGTCTGGTCGCAGCAATTAGGTATAGAAAGGGGGAAAAGAGGGAGCAAAGCAACCATGAGTACTCATCCAAAGTACTCGCAAGCAAGGAGCTACACTACATATGTATGCATTGGTATCAAATGGAATAAGGGTATCATATGTGGACTGAACTACAGAATGCCGGAATAAGAGGGGGATAACTAGTCCTATCGAAGACTACGCTACTGGTAACCTCCATCTTGCAGCAGAAGAAGAGAGTAGATGGTAAGTTCACCAAGTAGCATCGCATAGCATAATCCTAACCAATGATCCTCCCCTCGTCGCCCTGTGAGAGAGCGATCACTGGTTGTATCTGGCACTTGGAAGGGTGTATTTTATTAAGTATCCGGTTCTAGTTGTCATAAGGTCAAGGTACAACTCTGGGTCGTCCTTTTACCGAGGGACACAGCTATTCAAATAGATCAACTTCCCTGTAGGGGTGCACCACATAACCCAACACGCTTGATCCCATTTGGCCGGACACACTTTCTTGGGTCAGGCCACTTAGGGACTGACTGGTGGGCCACTGTTGACTGGGTCAACAACCCAGTCAGCAGAGGCTGACTGGTTCGGCCTTATCCACTCAAACAGGGAGCATGGATCCCACGTGTCATGGACACAGTATTAACTATTCATTTAAACTAATCTAATTTAGGTTAATAAGATGAGGGGGCCATTGGCAGTGTCTGTTTAGGGCATATTCTTTTTTTAGTGGCTAATTAGGCAAGGTGGGCCCCTAAGTCAGCGGTCAACCACCGTTTAATCACGCGTGTGCGTGCTTGTGTATGCCGGCGAGGTCCCGACGCGGTCGAGGGGCTCCGGCGGCAGGCGCGGCCCCAGCGAGGCCACG
>NC_057794.1:120137928-120153508 GCF_018294505.1 Triticum aestivum | reverse complement strand
CGGGCGCGTGGTCCTGCAGGTGTCAGCGAAGGCGGGCCTGGCGGTGGGGGAGCAGGCCACGGGCGAGCGGGCGACGAGCGGCTGCAGCGCGAGGAGTGGCGATGGCGCGGGCAGCAGAGGAGCAGGGCGCGGGCGGTGCGGCAAGGGAGAAAGGAGGAGGCGCAGAGGTGCAGGCGGGCATGTGGGGCACGGGAGGTGGAGCCACGGCCGCGGCGGAAGGCGCAGCCCTGGTGCGGCTCCAGCGTGGCCGGACATGGTCATGGCGCGGCCAATAGCGCGCGCGTCCAGGACCGGGCGTTGGGAAGGCAGCGGCGGGAGTGGGGCGAGGTGCGGTGTGACGCGGCTGGTGCAAGGCTTGGCCGTGGTGAGCTGGGTTGCGCGCACAGCCACGACGAGCTCGTGGCCAAGGCGGACAACGGCTTCGGCCTCGAGAAGGGGAACGACTACGGTGGTGGATACGCGCGGGAGAGAGAGGGGAAGGGACTAGATGCTCACGGAGAGCCTGTAGACGTGCAAAGCGGGCTCGGGGAAGAGCTCGACGGCGAAGGGTTCCGGCGATGGGGACGGCGATGTAGAGGTGGAAGACGGCTCGATCCCGATGTGGTGACGGCTCCTGGGTCGTGTTTGTTGGCGTAGAGGGCATAGTGGAACACTGCGGAGCGGCTGGACACAATAGAGCGGCGAGGGGAGGTCGGTGGTCGCGCCGGCAGCAAATCCACGGCGACGACTGTTCTCGGATTCGCGTGGGAGAGAAGGGAAGCGACACATGGAGGGAATGAATGGCGCTAGGGTTCGCCGGGGGGCGCGGGGTAGGTCTTGCAGGCAGGGTGGGGGTGCGGATGGCCGGCGTGTGTGCATCGCCGGCAATGGCGCCGGCGGATGAGCGCCACACTCATCCCTGCTTCTATAGCTGGAGATGAGGGGGGCAAGTGTGGTGTGGGTTGGGCCTGGTGGGGTGGTTTTGCCCCCGGTGGGCTAGGCCCGGGGGGATACGGGAAGGGGTTTCTTTTCCCCCAACCTTTTCGTTTTGTTTGGCCTTTACTTTTTAGTTATTCTTTTCTTAATTGTTTTATTTTAGTTACCTTTTGAATTTAGTTTTATAAAACTTACCACTAGTACTTAAATTTGCATTTATAAATATACTACTGCCTCAATAATTATGGCACCCAATTAAAATAGTTTAATATTTTGTTAATTATAAAAGGCAATTAATTAATTGTTTTTGTTGCTGCTCTACTTATTTCAGAGCATCTAAATATTTTATAAAAGTGTGTTTTCTTCACCAATATTTATTATGGATTATGGGCCACTCATAGAACATTTTAGTTTTAACGTTTGAAAACTTTTACCGTTTGACTTGGTTTTTGATCTTGAATTCGAACCATTTTCGAACTAACGCGAGATTAGCAACAGTAATCGAGGTGACGTGGCATCATTAGAAGAGGTTTACTGTAGCTTAAATACCCGGGCGTCACACGTTGTGACGTTTGGTAAGACACAAAGTGTCCCTCCGGTAAACGAGAGTTGCATAATCTCATAGTCATAGGAACATGTATAAGTCATGAAGGAAGCAATAGCAACATACTAAACGATCGTGTGCTAAGCTAACAGAATGGGTCATGTCAATCACATCATTCTCTTAATGATGTGATCCGTTAATCAAATGACAACTCATGTCTATGGTTAGGAAACATAACCATCTTCGATTAACGAGCTAGTCAAGTAGAGGCATACTAGTGACACTCTGTTTGTCTATATATTCACACATGTATTATCTTTCCGATTAATACAGTTCTAGCATGAATAATAAACATTTATCATGATATAAGGAAATAAATAATAACTTTATTATTGCCTCTAGGGCATATTTCCTTCAGTATAAACAATTGTTGGGATGTGAATTGGGGGCCTTACCTTCCACGTATTTGGGCATACCAATTCACCGCCGCAAGCTAACAAACAGAGAATGGAAGTGCATTGAGGATCGATTTGAGAAGAAACTGAGTTGCTGGAAGGGAAAGCTGATGTCATATGGGGGCTGATTTATTCTTATTAATTCAGTTCTCGTGAGTATGCCCATGTTTCTTTTGTCTTTCTTCGAGGTACCGGTTGGAGTTCGAAAAAGACTAGATTTCTATCGTTCCCGTTTCTTCTGGCAGAGTGATGACCTGAAGAGAAAATATAGACTTTCTAAATGGGATATTATTTGTCGACCGAAAGAACAAGGGGGCATGGGTATCAAAAATCTCGAGGTGAAGAACAGACGTCTTCTCAGCAAGTGGATGTATAAGCTATCTGTAGAGACGGAGGCCACATGGGCACAGATTCTCCGTAATTAGTACCTTCGTTCCAAAACTTTGTCCCGAGTGACAGTGAGGCCGATGGACTCGCCTTTTTGGAAAGGACTGATGAGAGTTAAATCAGTCTTTTTCAATAGGACAAAGTTTATAGTCGGTAACGGTACCTCTATGATATTCTGGGAGGATACATGGCTAGGGAAAACACCCCTCACGCTTCAATATCCTTCTCTTTATAGCATTGTTCAAAGGAGAGACGCCTTCCTGGCGACAGTACTTCAGTCCACTCCTCTCAATATTCACTTCAGGGGAACGCTAGCCAGAAACCGTTGGGAAGCTTGGCTCCATCTGGTGAGACGATTGATGGATGTGCAGCTTTCTCAACAACCAAATCAGTTGTGATGGAAGCTAACTAGGAATGGAGAATTTACGGTTAAATCCATGTATCTGGATGTTATCAACGCTAGCTCTATTCCTAGTTCAAAACATGTCTCGAATGTCAAAGTACCTTTGAGAGTTAAAGTGTTTATGTGGTTTGTACACAAACAAGTCATTTTAACTAAGGACAATTTGGCAAAACGCAACTGGACTGGTTCCAAAAGATGTAGTTTTTTTTTTTGAAAAGTGGGGTCTCCCCAGCCTCTGCATCAGAAAGATGCATACGGCCAACTTAATAAAATAGCAAATAGGTTCAACAAAGGTCTTAAAGTCTCAATGAAAGTACAGAAAAGCTCACAGAGAGCCAATAAAAAAGTAGCCATAAAGCCACAACCGGCTGGCATAAGAAAGATAGGGAAACTAATTGCAAATCCTATTACATGACCGCCATCCAAACCGGTTGAAAATATCCCGTGCTACCATCTGCCACCGGATAGATCCAGTAACCAAACGCTCCCTGGCCTCCGTCGGAGTGAGTAGCGACCTCATACGGATCTACGCAGTGGCTCAGAAGATAACCTACAAAAAATGAATATTTGTTGTTCCGTTAAAAACCAAATCATTTCTGCAGTTCCAGACTGCCCACAATAAAGCACATACTCCTACGCAAATGTGTCTCATTGTTTCGGACTCTATCCTGTTAAGCCACGTCCCAAGTAATGTGCTGACAGAATTCGGAGGAGTAATGTTAAAATCTATGTGTACTGTCCACCATAGAACTTTTGCCAACGGGCAGTCAAGAAAAAGGTGTTTGATAGTTTCATCCCGATCACAAAAACTACATATAGTAGGTCCTGTCCAGTTACACTTTGCCAGATTGTCCTTAGTTAAAATGACTTGTCTATGTAGTTTTTGTGACCAGGATGAATCCATCAAACACCTCTTTCTTGACTGCCTGTTGGCAAAAAAATTATGGCGGACGTTCACATAGCTTTTAATATTTCTCCTCCGAATACTATCAACACGTTATTTGGGACTTGACTTGACGGGATAGATTTCGTAACAGCGAGACATATTCGTGTGGGAGTATGTGCCTTATTATGGGCAGTATGAAACTGTAGAAATGATTTGGTTTTTAACAGAACAACAAATACTCATTTTTTGCAGGTTATCTTCCGAGCCACTGCGTTGATCCGGCCAGGGAGCGTTTGGTTACTGGATCTATCCGATGGAAGATGGTAGTACGGGTTATTTTCAACCGGTTTGGATAACGGTTATGTAATAGGATAGGCAATTGGTTTTTCTATCTTCATTTTGCCAGCCGGGTGTGGCTTTACTTTTACTCTTTTGCTCTTTATGAGCGTTTTTCGGGTTCGTTTGTTTGAGACTTCAAGAATTGTGTTGAACTTATTTGCTTTTTAATAAAAGTGACTGTATGCATCGCTCTGATGCAGAGGTCGGGGATCCTCCTTTTTTTTAAAAATATATTGTTCGAACCGCAAACAAAGACAAGCAAGTGAAGTGTCAATCAAGAAAGAGATTGTTAATGGTTTTTTGCTGACCACAAAATTATCTAAGTAGGGATCACTTCTAAAACAAACCCTTCTAAAAACACACCAATAGAAATTTTTAGTGTTGGTGTGATGCAAGATCACACGGGTATGGTTGTCAATTCCTCTTTGGATAATATTTCAGATTGTTTTAGTGTCGAAGACGTGGAGCTGGGGCCTTGTCTGACAGGCTTTTACATTGCCATCATATTCCAGACTTTTATATTGCCATCATATCCCCTAATCCTATGTTCCTCAAGAAGGATTGCTTAAATGTGTAGAAGCATTTGTCAGATTCAGTGTCGAACAAAGGGCACTTATGTTGGCATGAAGAAAGGGGAGTTGGAACTTTTGCAACTCTTGCCTGATGTATGTTTGGTTAAGATCCACCGAGAGATGGAAACGACATAACTCATAGTATTACTACATTTTGTATGAGTGCGACTTCTGATGGGGTGTTGGTTGGAGCTGCCGTATGGGTCAATAATAATATATGAATATTCATTAGTGCTAGAGCTCACGTAGATGATTGCTTTTTTTTTGAGGGATACGTAGATGATTGCAGAGGATCCCAGATATGCCCCAAGAAAAAAAACAGTGTGTACAACTGTGTACTCTCTCCGTCCGCAAATAAGTGTACATCTAGCTTTTGTGCTAAGTCAAAATTTTAAAATTTTGACCAACTTTATAGAAAATAATAGTAATATATATAGCATCAAATTGATATATTATCAAAGTACAATTAAAAACCAATCTAGTGGTACTAATTTGGTGCCATAAATGTTTTTACTTTTTTCTAGAAAGATGACCAAAGTTTTAAAACTTTGACTTAAGATAAAAACTAGATGTACACTTATTCACGGACGGAGGGAGTACACTGCAGTGCGGAGCAGCCCAACAACTCCCAGCGTAAGTTAGGCCCGAACACCACTCGGGCCTATATAAAGCCCTACACATCTTCCGCTCGGAAACAAGCCTACACACACCCATCCGATCCTCTCTCTTCCCTTCAGAAGAAAGAACCAAAAAAGTTGGGCCGTGCAAGGAAGGATCGGAGCCGCCGCGGGATGGGGCTGCCGCTGCCGCGTCGCTGCTGCAACTGCGGGGATCCGGTGACCATGCCCTACCTCGGCGGCCACGGAAGGGCGGCGGCGGCGGCGGAGGGCGGAGAGCAGCGCCCTCCCTGGGTCTCTCATCTCGCCGCCGCGGACTTCTCCAAGCCGTGCTCCAGGGACCGCGTCTGCGACACGTGCGGCGGCGCCGCCTTCTGCGGCCACTGCTGCGAGGAGCACCACCGCGGCCACGTCACCTCCCCCGCCCCCACCGACGACGACGCCACCGACCACCGGAGGGATTCCTTCTGCATCGGCTGCCGCGTCGCGTTCTGCTCCGAGCTGTGCGCGCACCACGGACTGGGCCACGAGGTTATCCTCGTCGACGAGTACGAAGGATGGCACTGCGCGCGATGCACCGGGTCGGAGCGGTGGTTCGCCGTCTTCGCGGGCATCCAGGTCTCCACGAGATCCATGGATTCGGGGTTTTTTACTCTCGAATTGATTGATCGTGCCAGTTGATTCGGGGTTCCCCGACTGGTTTGGCTATGCTGCAGACCTTCCGGGACAACGAGGGCAATCTGCTGGTGCCGCTGCACCGGAAGCCGGCTGCAGCTGCAAAGCCGGTCGAGGACGGACCGTGGCCTCCTCCGTGGATGTTCGAGCTCGTCACCACCGACTTCGCCAAGACGTGCGCCCGGGACCGGGTCTGCAACACCTGCGTGGGCGCCGCCTTCTGTGGGCATTGCTGCGGGGAACACCACCCAGGCCACGACACCGCCGCCTACATCCCGGAGGACGGCTTGGAGGCTACCGTGGTGCACCGGAGAGACTCGTTCTGCACGGGCTGCCGCGTGGTCTTCTGCTCCGACCTGTGCGCGCACCACACAAGCGGCGAGGGCCACGAGGTCATCCCCATCGACGAGTTCATCGAGTGGCACTGCGTGCGATGCACCGGCTCCGAGCGGTGGTTCCCCGCATTGCACTGCTTGCTCAGGCTGGTCGGTGACTTGATCGATCAACCATGCCGTGTTTTTAGATCGATCTGGGAGTGGTTGGTAGTTTCTTTGTCTGTTGATTCTTAATTTGGCTGCAGGCTTTCGTGGACGAGCATGGCAACCTGTTCGTACCTTTCCAGTGGAACGGGGAGGTTGAGGACGGCGAGGAGTTGCCTTGGTGGATGACTCACCTCGGGACCGCAGACTTCTCCAAGACGTGCACCAGGGATCGCGTCTGCAACACCTGTGGCGGCGCCGCCTTCTGCGAGCACTGCTGCGGGGAGCACCACCGAGGCCACGACACCTGCGCAGCCGCCACGGACGAGACGGAGGGTTCGGTGGCACCCGCGGGGTACCGGAGGGACTCGTTCTGCATCGGCTGCGGCCTCGCCTTCTGCTCCGAGCTGTGTGCGCACCACGCGGGTGGCGACGGCCACGAGATCATCCCCGTCGACGTCTACGGCGACCGGCACTTCCTGCGATGCACCGGGTCAGAGCCGTGGTTAGCCTCCGCCTTCGGCGACATCGAGGTCCGTAACGCGATCGATCGGGCACCCTACTGTGACTCTTAATCTGACAGTAGTTGTAGACTTGTACTGTAGTTACGTTCTTTGCTGATTGGGAATTTGGTATATGTTGGGTTGCATTTGGTGGTGCAGACTTACGAAGACAAGGACGGCAACCTGATGGTGCCCGGGGAACGAAAGCGGTCCATGATCCCTGAGCCGGGCCTGAGGTACGCCACTCGCCACTGCGGCGGAACCACCGTGCCGCCGGCCGCTGCGAACCCGTTCGTCTTCTAGGAGATCGATGGATGGGGGTGAGGCCGTGAGGGTCGTTAGCTAGTGAAGGAGTGGTGATTGCCTGGCTATTACATCTATGATCTGGAATATCGCGTGGCGTCCTGGCGTTGGATTTGAACCACCATGATCGAGGAACTTCGGAACTGTTCGAAAGTGTCGTCGGTTGGATAGATTTCGTGTCTATATTGAAATGCCTGGATCTTGAGATCGTCAAGCCATTTTTACATGTGTTTTGGTTAAGCATGCGAAAGAATGTCGAACCATCTAAGACGGATTTCCTGTTGAACAATACATTGCGAATGACTTCCACGTTGAGCTGTGTGTTGTTCGCAGCTTTTTTCTTGTATTCGAGCTTTTGATAGAGTTTTATCTAATTGGTTTGTGCATCCATGCATGTGATGGTATTCGGTTGTTGAGGTGCTTCAGTAGGAGATTTGGGGCATGTAATGCTGATTTTGGTTTACTAGTAAATGCGCAAAATATTTAGGCAATATATTAATTGCACATATTAATTGCACGTGAATTTTAGGTATGCTATTATTTGTGTGTTAATCTTATGATTAATGCAATATTTGATATGATATTAATTACACGTTAAACACGTTTAATGCTCGTCATTGGAGCAGTCTAGGTTGTTGAATTAACTTAGTTCAATGGCTGATTAGTTGGATCTGCATCTTTGGTTTTTTTTATATTGGTATATATATAGATATAGATATAGATGAATTGTTATTCCTTGCTTTTGTTAGCTTCCTGAATGTTAGATATTGTGTGTTACAAATTCAGTTTTGCTAAAGCACATCTAGATGTTAAGTATTGTACATCTAATTCATATGCCATTGATATTACGCCAAGATTCATGCGGGCACTTTTATTTGTCTTTTTCTTTCCTTTCCAATTTGATTCAATCACTTAGATTATTCTGGGCGATTCAGTAGTAGTATTTTTCTAACCGGCGAAAACTGAGTTTATTTCTTGCTAAAAATTTAATGAGTGCAAGTTCCTTGATTCAGTAGTACTACTGGGTTCAAAAACTGGCTAATGCAGTGGAACTGAATTTTGTTTGCTACCAACCTGGGTGGCTGGGCCCATGTTCAAGAGCATAACGGGTTTGTTGCCAAAAAAAATACCTAGTCAATACTTTCTCCGTTTCGAATTACTTGTCGCAGGTATGAATGTATCTAGATGTATTTTAGTTCTAGATACATTCATTTCTGCGACGAGTAATTTGGAACGGAGGGAGTACTTAGCAAGCCAAATAAATTCAGCAACTTTAGTGGGTAAAAGAGTATTGTTAGTGATGCAAAAAAAAGATAATGTTGGAGTTAAATGATTAAATTAAACCGTCACAAACTCTCAATGGGTTTAGTGATTATTGGTGCCAAATCTAACATTGATGTTAAAATTATTATTTTTTTGATCTGATGTTAAAAATATTTTTGGAAGGGCACCGTTAGTCGGAGGCTGTTGAATTGGAAGCATGACATACATCCGATTTGGTAACTAGGCCACGAATAGATTCGGTGGGCCTCGTCCCTAAATCCTAATTTGTTGCTGCTTCATAACAGCTTCCACAATGCGAAAGAATGTCGAACCATCTACGGCCTGTTGAACTATATGCTGATCAGAGCTATGGAATTCCTTGTTGAACTATATGTTGCTCGCATCTTTTTTCTTCTATTTGAGCTTTTGATCTGAAGTTTCCCTTGCTTTTGTTAGCTTCCCTGAATGTTAGATATTGTGTATTACAAATTCTGGATGATTCAGTAGTACTCCCTCTCTGTTTTTAAATATAAGTCTTTTTAGAGATTGCATTACAATCTACATACGGATGAATGTAGACATATTTTAAAGTGTACATTCATTCATTTTGCTTCGTATGTAGTTTATAGTGAAATCTCTAAAAAAACTTATATTTAGGAACGGAGGAAGTACTTACTTGCTCTGTTCACAAATATAAGATGTTCTGTTTCAATATAGACTACATGCAGGCAGAAATAAGCGAACAAATACACTAAAACGTGTTTATATACCTCCAATTCAGAAAAGAGTTAAACTATCTTATACTCTTTGAACAGAGGGAGTCACACTTTTTGAACCAGCAAAAACTGAGTTTATTTCTGGGTACAAATTTAATGGGTGCAAGTTCCTTTTTTTTAATAGGTGCAAGTTCCTTTTTTTAATGGGTGCAAGTTCCTTGATTATGCAGTGGAAGTGAATTTTGTTTGCTGTGCCAACCTGGGTGGCTGGGCCCATTGTTTAACAGCATAATTGGTTCGTTGCAAAAAAAAAGTCTAGCAAGCCAAATAAATTCAACAACTTTAGTGGGTCAAAAGGGTTTTGTTGGAGTTAAGTGACTAAATTAAACCGTCTCAACAGGTTTAGTGATTATTAGCGCCTTTTGTCATAAGTCGCAAATCTAACATTGATGTTAAATTTTTTTAAGTATTATAATAAATTTCAGATATTGAAAAGTTTATATATTGCAAAAAAATGAAAAAATGAAATATCTGAATAAAAATATTAATCTCATATTTAAAATTTATTTCCTACATACAAATATATATATTCAAGTATTTAGAGAAAAAGGTCATATGTTTTGAAAAAACGAGAAAAAAACATGCAACCTTAAAAAGAGAAGCAAAGGTAAGAATAAAGAAATTAAAATGAATAAAATAAAAAATAAAGGACAATGGTAACGCCCACACGTGTGGGGGAAGCGAAACCCTCCCACACGCCCTATAAAACACAGACTCTGCCACGTCACCGCGTGCTTGTATGTGAGAATCTTTTTGGATTTTTCAGTTTTTAAAATATTTTATCTCTTAAATAAAAAATCCGATTGAAGATTCATTTTCACCAATCCCTCGCGACGAGATCTTCGAAACTAGATCTCATATCAATATATTTTGACGAATTTTTTTTAGATTAAAAGTTGCCATATCTATTGCACATGAATTGCCATGGTGTTTACATTGAAGTTGTCATGATATGTTTCAGCTATTTCTTCTACATTTAAAAGTAAATTTTGATATTTATAAAATGGGGAATTAAGAAACTAGACTTGCCATGAACCATAAACTAAAATTGCCATGATACATGCACCTTAAATTGCCATGGTTCATACAAAAAGTAATTTTCATGGTCAAAGTGCTGGAGTTGCCATCACCAAAATATTAAAATTGCCATGCTCTATAAAATGAAATTACCACATGGCAACTTTACTTTAAGCACTATGGCGCAACTACAATGTAAACATCATGGCAACTTTTGGACAAATTTTTTTTGTCGAAATATATCAACATGGGGTCTAGTTTTGAAGATCTCGTCAAGACGGGTATAATGGTGAAAAGGATTTTTAATTCAATTTTTTAATTAGGAGATAAAACATTTTTAAGCCAAAAACCAAAAAGATTTCTACTGATGTCATCTGTTTACATGTGGCAAAGTGAGTGGTAAAGGAAGCGTGTGGGCGATGTGCAAGATGTCACACGTGTGGGCGTTAGTTTTTTCCAAAATAAAAAGAAGAATGTAGAAATAAAATTGAAAAAAGAAGGGAATTGGGTTGGGCCCAGGACTGGGCAGTAGCCCAGTGGCAAGTTCGTTGTGGCGTACCTTGTAGACTGGAGTTCGACTCTTGTCATGAGCAAATTTTCGTGATCTCACCGGGGGGGGGGGGTTCTATAAAATATGTCCTAGGTGTCCATGTATATCATTTTTTCTTTTGACAATCTCACGCATTGAGCTGAAATCACTAGGTACCTTTAAATGCGTGTGGTGGGGTCATTGCACCACATATTGCCACCACATATTGGGCGAAAACCCCAACCGCCACCCACCACCGCCCCCTCCACCCCCTCCCTCCCCCGCTGTCGCCGGCACACGTCACTGGGCAAAGCCCCTGCGGCGGCTGGCGTTGGCGGGTCTCGTTCCTCGCGGGTTTGTCGGCTCTCTCGTGTGAGATCTGCGGAGTTTTGGGCGCTCCGGTGGTGGTGCATGCGTGGCGGCCCCTGACTGCTCCCGGCGGTGCTCCGATTCATGCGGCCGATGGCGTGTGCGGCCGTCCATCCACGGCTGCGGGGTGGTCCGACATCGGGGGCCTCTGCGCGGTGCGGGAGGTGGTTCCCAGGCGGTGGCGCTTCATTGGGCTCGCCCTATGAAAGAACACGCGGTGCTCTCATGTTTGGTTTTGGTAATTGATGATAATCTCTATGGACTAATGGTTGCCTTGAGTTATATTTGAAGGTTTTGTCCATAGGCTTTTCTTGGAATACATGTGTTGGTTTCAAGGAGAGTTTGTGTCGACCAAGGTGCTATTCAAGGAATTACCTAAAGATTGGTCTTGTGAGAGGTTGATCAAGACTAAGTCAAAGAGTGAATCAAGTTGATCAACCCACAAAGCGTAGAAGATGTACCGAGAGGGATCAAGTGATCCCATGGTATGGTAAGCATTGTCAATTACGCTTTATGTACTAACCCATGGTCTTCGTGAGAGTTCTTTGTGGGGTTAGGTTGTGGTGTGCAAGTTCAAGTGGAGCATCATGAAGAGATCAAATGCTTGAAGCCTGTCGTCCATTGTGTTAACAATGGATTCATGAAGATGTGCGGAAGAGTGGCTCACCCATAATGGAGTATGGGGAGCAATCAACTAGTCTTCATCAAGCCAACGCAATTAAGAAAGATGGTCCAACTTGAGGGAGTCAAGATCGTCATCATCTAGCTTAAGTGGACCATGTGCAAGCCAAAGGTTTTCCCTTGATAGGTTTTCTATTTTTCCGGTCTCATGGTGGTAGTTGGGAGACCGGGTTATATGATCGATTGCTGTACTATAAAGGGGGGCTCTTGATGATTAGCTTGATCGTATCGTTCATAGAGAGCTCAAACCATTGCATCCTTGCATCATCTTTTTTTGGTTCTTGTTTGATTATTCTCCTTGTGAGATTTGGAGCTTATGGTCATTTTCATGACAAGCTCGTTTTCATCGAAAACGGAGTTCATGTGCATCTTCTATGATGTTTTCGATGTTGGAGGTTATGTCGGTTCTTCCTTTTTGGAGGTTTCACTCCTCTATTTGTTAGGCATGTGTAACACCCTTGATGCGGCTATATCTCCCACATGTCGAAGCACGACTTAGAGGCATAACCGCATTGAAAGCAATGTCGCAAGTGAGGTAATCTTCACACAACCCATGTAATACATAAGGGAAAAGATACATAGTTGGCTTACAATCGCCACTTCACACAATACAAGAATAAAGCATTACATCAATCAGATACAATCAAGGTCCGACTACGGAACCAAAATAAAAGAAGACTACCCCAAAAGCTACACAGATCCCCGATCGTCCCGACTGGGCTCCACTACTGATCAACTAGAACGAAACCACACAAAGGACAAGATCTTCATAGAGCTCCTCCTTGATCTTGGTTGCATCACCTGCTCGATAACATCGGCACCTGCAAACTGGTTTTGGAAGTATCCGTGAGTCACGGGGACTGAGCAATCTCACACCCTCATGATCAAGACTATTTAAGCTTATAGGTAGGGAAAAGGTATGAGGTGGAGCTGCGCAAGCGACTAGCATATATGGTGGCTAACATACGCAAATGAGAGTGAGAAGAGTAGGCAAAAGCACGGTCGAACAACTATGATCAAGAAGTGATCCTAGAGCAACCTACGTCAAGCATAACAACAACACCGTGTTCACTTCCCGGACTCCGCCGGAAAGAGACCATCACAGTTACACACGCGGTTGATGTATTTTAATTAAGATCAACTTCAGGTTTTCTACAACCGGACATTAACAAATTCCCATCTGCCCATAACCGTGGGCACGGCTTTCGAAAGTTCAAATCCTTGCAGGGGTGTCCAAACTTAGCCCATCACAAGTTCTCACGGTCAACGAAGGATATTCCTTCTCCCAAGACAATCCGATCAAACTCGGAATCCCGGTTACAAGACATCCTCGACAATGGTAAAATAAGTCCAGCAAGACCACCCGTTGTGCCGACAAATCCCGATAGGAGCTGCACATATCTCGTTCTTAGGGCACACCTGATAAGCTAAGCGTATGTGAGCCAATGTAACCCAAGTTGCCAAGGGACGGCCCCGCACGGTGCTCTGGGTTGGACCAATATTTAGAGAAGCACTGGCACGGGGGGTTTAATAAAGATGACCCTTGGGCTGGCCGACCCAAGGGAAAGAAAAGGCTAGGTCGCGAATGGTCAAACCAAGGTTGGGCCTTGCTGGAGGATTTTTATTCAAGGCGAACTGTCAAGGGGTTCCCATTATAACCCAACCGTGTAAGGAACACAAAATCTGGGAACATAACACCGATATGACGGAAACTAGGGCGGCAAGAGTGGAACAAAACACCAGGCATAAGGCCGAGCCTTCCACCCTTTACCAGGTATATAGATGCATTAATTAAATAAGAGATATTGTGATATCCCAACAAAATATCCATGTTCCAACAAGGAACAAACTCCAATCTTCACCTGCAACTAACAACGCTATAAGAGGGGTTGAGCAAAGCGGTAACATAGCCAAACAACGGTTTGCTAGGACAAGGTGGGTTAGAGGCTTGGCTTAACAAAAAGGGAGGCATGATAAGCAAGTGGTAGGTATCGTAGCATAGGCATAGCAAAAAAGCGAGCAACTAGCAAGCAAAGATAGAAGTGATTTCGAGGGTATGGTCATCTTGCCTGAAATCCCGCAAGGAAGAAGAACGAGTCCATGAAGAAGACAAACGGACGTAGTCGAATGGGTCCTCACAAACACGACGTTATCGGAACCAACCCCAAGAACCAACACCGGAAAGAAGCACACAACAAAGTAAATAAACCACACATGAACATGGCATGATATGCGGGATGCGGTATGCGGTGCATATGCATGATTTGAAAGGAATGATTGAACCTGGCCTCAACTTGGAAATCCAAGAGTGCCACTGGAAAGAGGAGTTGATTTCGGTCTAAATCAATATAAAGATCACCGGAATCGGATGCATGGTTTGGAAAGGACAAGCAAAACAAATATGACACCGGTCTGCGATAAACAGCAAGTGACCATCTAAATGCATCAAGATAAATATGCTACAACACTCAAACATGGCAACAAAATACATGGAAGGGGTCCACTCATGAAGCTTGACAAAATATGAACACTGAGCTACGGCTAATTACTCAATAGCAAGCTCAAACAAGCATGGCAAAAGTGCAAAAGATTACTGGTTTCAGACTTTGTGAAATTAACAGCATGTTAGGAATTTATCATCAGGAAGCAATCTTTAGAGCATGAAAACTACATGCTACAGGAACATATCATGGCAAGGCAAGGCATGGCATGAAGCTACTCAAAGCATATAACAAAAGTCCCTTAGTGACCTTGAGCCAAAAGGGATTAGAAAATACAATTACAAGCATGTGAACATAGCAAAAACATAAACAGATTCAGACTTAGTGAAAAACTGGAGCATGGCAAAACAGTTAACGAGTGGGCATGTTTATGAGCTCGATGCACTCACTACAGAGCATGGCATGACAAACTAATCATACCCCATCAAGAAGACATAGCATATAAGCTAGACATGGCAAGAACAATAACATAGCATGCACGGATTAATAGCAACATCCTCGGCAAAATCACTAAACATGTCAACAATCTGCCAGGATCATTTTATAGCAAAAGTAGAGCTCGATTGACTCAAGCTAGGGTGCTCTATAAATGCAAACAAAGACATGGATGGACAAAGCACCACAATATTAACAAAACATCCTTACTGATCATCCTCAAAAGAGGCACGGATCACTAGGAAACAACATGAACATATGGCATAACAACAAAATTAGGACAAGGACTTAGTGAAATTCTAAGTCCCTGAAATCAGCATCAACGATTACGCTACTTTGCATGCTTGTGCTAGTCACCACAAATATCACAAAAATACATGGCATACACCCCTGTAAAGATTACATGGCATTCCACAAAACACATGTAGAGCTCAGGATCATAGCATGCACACATTAATCATGGCAAAAATGACAAAATGCCATTTGCTGAAACAGATCTGACATAATTCCTCACATAGCCTTCTTCCAACAGCATTTCGGGCATCAAGATGAGCTCAAATGAAAATGATGCAATGATATGAAATGATGTACTCGTCGAGACGAACATTTTGATATGCTACACGCACGAATCGGAGCAGCGGTGATGAAGTTATGACATGATGAAAAACGCTAAAAGGATGAGGGGGAAAAAGGACTTAGAGAAATTAGACCTCGCGGGAATGGAACGAGGAGGTTCCGGGACGAAGAGATCCGGGGACGGCGCGGGCATTTGGTTCACGAACCGGTGGATCTGGTCCACCCTCACCAGATCTGGCCGGCGAGGGAGGAGGACTCCGGCGAGGCGGCTCGCTCCGGCGATGAGGGACTCCGGCGGGAGGAGCGGGGCACGCCGGCGAGAAGAGGTGCTCGGGCCGGCCTGGCAACGGCGGAT
>NC_057794.1:120130023-120137628 GCF_018294505.1 Triticum aestivum | reverse complement strand
GGCTGGCCTGCCTCGAGCCCCACGGGCCGCGGCTGGGGAGGAGAGAGAGGACGGTGAGGTGGCGGCGCCGGATTCGCTAAGGCGGCGGGGAAGGCGACGTGGCCTCTTCTGATTGGTCTGGGTGATGCGTCCAGCAGACATGTCCGGCTCGATGGGGACGTGTCCGGCGGCGTGAGGATGAAGAAGACTAGGGTTAGATCTGCGCGGAAATTTCGGGGGAGGCCACATATTTATAGGTAGAGGGAGCTAGGAGAGTCCAAATGAGGTGCGGTTTTCGGCCACGCGATCATGATCGAACGACCGAGAAGATGGAGGGGGTTTAGGTGAGTTTTGGGCCACTTTGGAGGGGTGTTGGGCTGCAACACACACGAGGCCTTTTCGGTTCCTCGGTTAACCTTTGGAGTATCAAACGAAGTCCAAATGGCACGAAACATGACAAACGGTCTACCGGTAGTAAACCAAGGCCGCATGACAAGCATCGGTCCAATCCGAAAATGTTTAACACCCGCACACAAAAATAGGTAGAAAGGGACACCGAGTGACATAGGAGCGCCGGATTGTAAAACGGACAACGGGGAAAATGCTCGGATGCATGAGACGAACATGTATGCAAATGAAATGCACATGATGACATGATATGCAATGCATGACACGCAAGCAATGACATGGCAACAACAGCGAATAACTGGAGGACACCTGGCACATCAGTCTTGGGGCGTTACAACACTCCACCACTACGAGAGGATCTCGTCCCGAGATCTAGAATGGCACCGGAGGGAAAACGGAAGAGAAAGAGAAGAGGTAAAACTAAGTTGCTTCTTTGACAAACGAGTGATACCAAAGAACCTTGAAAAAGGTTGAGCCATTTTGAGAAAAGAATACAACGGATAAGAACGAAGTTGAAAACACTCCGGTAGGGAAGAGTAACAAGGAAGAACAAACTCGGACAGCACTCTGGTTGACAAGAAAAGGAATAGAATAAGAACTTGGTAAGATGAGAAGACACTTGATGAAATCACAACATACAGCCTCCCGAACTATTGAATGAATGGAACAAGGGGTAAGAAAGATCTCAGACAATACTCCTGTTGAAAAGAGATGCAAGGCTTGATAAGGTGAAAAGAACTTGAGAAAAAAGACACAACACTCCGGTTAAATGGATAAGCATGAAAAGAACAAGGTCCTGACAAGAACAAAAAGGAGGGTTGACGAGAGCAACATCACAATGCCTCCGGAAGAAAAGAGAGAATGTAATGGAAAGAACGGAGGAGAGAACAATATCTTCTATCTCGAATGAGCTTGAAAAGGCATCCTTAGGAGAAGGGTCGAACGGAGTAGTTGGAAAACCAACAACAAAAAGAGTAAGCTGGTAGTGGGCTTATGAAAAACTTCTCAAAACTATGAGGTGAAATTCTGCCACTAACGGAACAATAGATTGACTTGATACCAAGAAGGAGATGATAAACTTATTCACCAGGAGGATAAAAGAAGAACTTGGGTCATTTATAAGCACCATAAATAGCAACAATCCTTAGGGAAGGCTCTAGGTGAAAATATAACCCAAGATAACTCCAATGATGAGATTGATGAATTTAGAAATACCTCATTCTTAACAACATGTGAATCATGAAACATGAATTCAAATTATCAAGAATGACATAATACCACCTCCAATGGTACGGTAGAAAGAATTGCACTCTGGATTGCAAGATGAAGGAAACTTGAGTTCCTCAGAAAAGAATCTTGATGAACACTTCGAGAAGGAATTAAATCCTTGATGAACCATCATGTAGAACCTACATGAAGAACTCCGATAAACAAAAGGATAACGAAAAGAAAGAGAGGTTGAAAATACAAGGTGAAACCTTGTAATGATTTAGATGGAGCTTCGCAATGACATAACCGAGAAAACTTGGCACTCCGGCAAGAAAGATGAACAACTGAAAACAAGAATTTTGATGAACCTCCGGAATAAGGAATTAATCACTTGGATGAAAACAAGAATAAGAATTATATTATGCTTATCCTTCACCAAATTAAATTGATGACAAGCAACGGATTTTACATACTACTTATTCTCGTAGAAAGGATTAAGATAGATATAGCGTCAACTTGGAAAGGTCTTCAACGAACCAACGGTAGGATTGAAACAACGAATAAATTGATATGATAACCAAGGAAGAGAGATCTTGAACGAACCACCGTAAGAACTGAAAAAGAATGAAGAGAAGATAAGGAAACACCGGGAAGAATTAGAGAACGAATGAGGATACTTGAGGGGATTTAGATACATAAGAACGAAGAGGTCACGAGCTGACAAGAGAATACTTGAATGATGCATCGGTAAGATTTGGAGAATGAGAGCTGAACACTGAGAATGAATAAATCTGAATTGATGGACTCCGGATAAACAAACTGAGAAGACTCTTGAATTGCTTCGGATGGGTGAAACGAATTCCCATAATCGAAAATAATTATGAGAGGATGGCAACAGGCTAGAATCACGAATCTTGAAGAGAATGGAGCAAGATATGGAGGAAAAATCTTCTTCGGTCTTCAAATGTTGAGAATGACGATGAGAAACACCACCAACAATTGTTTAGATACTTCGGGAGAATGAATAATGGAAAGGTTGAATCAATCGATGAAAAGAATTCGAAAGACTTGAATGAGATAACATCCTCAAAATAGCTTGAACGGATTAAGAGTGGAAACATGAATCTTCTGAGATATCTTCAACACTCCGGAACAATGATTAGCGAGAAATGGATGATTGAGAGGTGCATCGGCATAAGAAAAGCATTTGAAACAAGGAAAATAGTATGTGATCAACACATAAGGCTTGAATTGAATCCACCGGAGAAGAAAAGAAAGAATGATGATGAACTTGAGGTTCCGTTAGAATCTTCATGAGAATCACCGGGTAAGAACATTGGCGGAAAAGAATGGAGAGACTTCATAATCATAAGATAGATACTTGATAAAGAAATCTTAGTCCTTAAGGAAAAAGGGTGGGTGGGCGGAAAAAAACAAAGGCAACTTGGAGACGGATGAAACAAACAACATTGAGAAAACTTGAGTTGATCTTGCGGATGTTGATCGGATCCACTTGAAGAGAAATACGCCGGTTGAGAAGGATTGGCATGACAATCTAGATTATCATGAAGGATTTGTATTCACATCGGAGTATGAGAACACCGGTTCGAAAAGGTATGGAATCAACACTTGACATCGAAGCAACTCGAATACCACAGCTCAAAAACAAAACAAAGGATTGGCTTGCAAAATAAGCCGGAACAAACATATGATAGAGATTTCGTCCGAAGTTTTCGTGGTGGGGCCTACACGGGCTCGATCGTACAACACCATCATGTACAAGGCAGTGCACATGACATACGAAGCGTCCCCGAGTTGGCATAGCCAAGGACTCTTTAAGACACAACGAGACCACTGTAAAACCAACCGTGGATAGGCGAACCACTAGACGTCGAACCCCAATTTCATATCATACATTTGTCGGAAAGATATCCTAAGAGCTACTTGAATTCCCACTTATAAACTCCCGAAACTTTCCAGTTATGCAATCAGGTGTTGGGGATACAGGGGAAGCATAATATCTCACCCAAAACTAGCAAATCCTACATCCAGCTATATCCATCCTTCAACACATAACCAAGAAACCTTCGGAAATCATTTACCTCAACCTTCGAAAAGCATCCGTTATACGAGTTATGGCAATACTCCCGAACTCCCGCCCCAGTACTGGGTGGCATCAAGGTTATCTCACCAACAACTGCATAAAAGAGATTTTCGATGTCGGCGAAACTCAGGTATTCCAGAACTGCAACGATAAAATTGTGACGGCAACACCTCGGAGCTCAACTCCCCGGGACACTGCCACAACCCCTAAATGTCAGGAGGCACCAAGAACAATGTTCTCGTCACAAAACCATCGGAACGATTCCAAGATACACGCGTGATCCTAAATTTTTTTTAGAGAAATTTGAGAAGAGAAGAGTCAAAACTCTACGTTAGGATGCCTCACCAGAGCGATGAAGGGACTGAGGAGTAAAAATAATCCTACTCTCCGATATATATAATCCTAAATTACTCAAAACATTTTTCTAGACTCAACAACGCCAGCGATTCGATCAAGCAGGGGGCTCCTAAGTCGGGGAAGGCTCTGATACCAACTTGTAACGCCCTTGATGCGACTATATCTCCCACGTGTTGAAGCACGACTTAGAGGCATAACCGGATTGTAAGCAATGTCGCAAGTGAGGTAATCTTCACACAACCCATGTAATACATAAGGGAAAAGATACATAGTTGGCTTACAATTGCCACTTCATACAATACAAGAATAAAGCATTACATCAACCAGATACAATCAAGGTCCGACTACAGAACCAAAATAAAAGAAGACTACCCCAAAAGCTACACAGATCCCCGATCGTCCCGACTGGGCTCCACTACTGATCAACTAGAACGAAACCACACAAAGGACAAGATCTTCATAGAGATCCTCCTTGAGCTTGGTTGCGTCACCTGCTCGATAACATCGGCACCTGCAAACTGGTTTTGGAAGTATCCTTGAGTCACGGGGACTCAGCAATCTCACACCCTCGCGATCAAGACTATTTAAGCTTATAGGTAGGGAAAAGGTATGAGGTGGAGCTGCGGCAAGAGACTAGCATATATGGTGGCTAACATACACAAATGAGAGCGAGAAGAGTAGGCAAAAGCACGGTCGAACAACTATGATTAAGAAGTGATCCTAGAGCAACCTACGTCAAGCATAACTCCAACACCATGTTCACTTCCCGGACTCCGCCGGAAAGAGACCATCACGGTTACACACGCGGTTGATGTATTTTAATTAAGATCAACTTCACGTTTTCTACAACCGGACATTAACAAATTCCTATCTGCCCATAACCGCGGGCACGGCTTTTGAAAGTTCAAATCCCTGCAGGGGTGTCCCAACTTAGCCCATCACAAGCTCTCACAGTCAACGAAGGATATTCCTTCTCACAAGACAATCCGATCAGACTCGGAATCCCGGTTACAAGACATCCTCGACAATGGTAAAACAAGTCCAGCAAGACCACCCGCTGTGCCGACAAATCCTGATAGGAGCTGCACATATCTCGTTCTCAGGGCACACCGGATAAGCTAAGCGTACGGGGGCCAACGTAACCCAAGTTGCCAAGGGACGACCCCGCACGGTGCTCTGGGTTGGACCAACAGTTAGAGAAGCACTGGCCCGGGGGGTTTAATAAAGATGACCCTTGGGCTGGCCGACCCAAGGGAAAGAAAAGGCTAGGTGGCGAATGGTAAAACCAAGGTTGGGCCTTGTTGGAGGAGTTTTATTCAAGGCAAACTGTCAAGGGGTTCCCATTATAACCCAACCATGTAAGGAACACAAAATCCGGGAACATAACACCGATATGACGGAAACTAGGGCGGCAAGAGTGGAACAAAACACCAGGCATAAGGCCGAGCCTTCCACCCTTTACCAGGTATATATATGCATTAATTAAATAAGAGATATTGTGATATCCCAACAAAATATCCATGTTCCAACAAGGAACAAACTCCAATCTTCACCTGCAACTAACAACGCTATAAGAGGGGCTGAGCAAAGCGGTAACATAGCCAAACAACGGTTTGCTAGGACAAGGTGGGTTAGAGGCTTGGCTTAACAAAAAGGGAGTCATGATAAGCAAGTGGTAGGTATCGCAGCATAGGCATGTTAAAAGAGCGAGCAAAGTGATTTCGAGGGTATGGTCATCTTGCCTGAAATCCCGCAAGGAAGAAGAATGAGTCCATGAAGAAGACAAACGGACATAGTCGAACGGGTCCTCACAAACGCGACAGTATCGGAACCAACCCGAAGAAGCAACACCGGAAAGAAGCACACTACAAAGTAAACAAACCACACATGAACATGGCATGATATGCGGGATGCGGTATGCGGTGCATATGCATGATTTGAAAGGAATGATTGTACCTGGCCTCAAATTGGAAATCTAAGAGTGCCACTGGAAAGAGGAGTTGATTTCGGTCGAAATCGATATAAAGATCACCGGAATCGGATGCAAGGTTTGGAAACGGCAAGCAAAACAAATATGACACCGGTCTGCGATAAACAGCAAGTGACCATCTAAATGCATCAAGATAAATATGCTACAACACTCAAACATGGCAACAAAATACATGGAAGGGGTCCACTCATGAAGCTTGACAAAAGATGAACACTGAGCTACGGCTAATTTACTCAATAGCAAGCTCAAACAAGCATGGCAAAATTGTAAAAGACTACTGGTTTCAGACTTAGTGAAATTAACAGCATGTTAGGAATTTATCATCAGGAAGCAATCTTTAGAGCATGAAAACTACATGCTACAGGAACATATCATGGCAAGGCAAGGCATGGCATGAAGCTACTCAAAGCATATAACAAAAGTCCCTTAGTGACCTTGAGCCAAAAGGGATTAGAAAATACAATTACAAGCATGTCAACATAGCAAAAACATAAACAGATTTAGACTTAGTGAAAAACTGGAGCATGGCAAAACAGTTAACGAGTGGGCATGTTTACGAGCTCGATGCACTCACTACAGAGCATGGCATGACAAACTAAGCATACCCCATCAAGAAGACATAGCATAGAATCTAGACATGGCACGAACAATAACATAGCATGCACGGATTAATAGCAACATCCTCGGCAAAATCGCTAAACATGTCAACAATCTGCCAGGATCATTTTATAGCAAAAGTAGAGCTCGATTGACTCAAGCTAGGGTGCTCTATAAATGCAAACAAAGACATGGATGGACAAAGCACCACAATATTAACAAAACATCCTTACTGATCATCCTCAAAAGAGGCACGGATCACTAGGAAACAACATGAACATATGGCATAACAACAAAATCAGGACAATGACTTAGTGAAATTCTAAGTCCCTGAAATCAGCATCAACGATTATGCTACTTTGCATGCTTGTGCTAGTCACCATAAATATCACAAAAATACATGGCATACACCCCTATAAAGATTACATGGCATTCTACAAAACACATGTAGAGCTCAGGATCATAACATGCACACATTAATCATGGCAAAAATGACAAAATGCCATTTGCTGAAACAGATCTGACATAATTCCTCACATAGCCCTCTTCCAACAGCATTTCGGGCATCAAGATGAGCTCAAATGAAAATGATGCAATGAGATGAAATGATGTACTCGTCGAGACGGACATTTTGATATGCTACACGCACGAATGAGAGGAGCGGTGATGAAGTTATGACATGATGAAAAACGCTAAAAGGATGAGGGGGGAAAAGGACTTAGAGAAATTAGACCTCGCGGGAACCGGGACGAGGAGGTTCCGGGACGAAGAGATCCGGGGACGGCGCGGGCATTTGGTTCGCGAACTGGTGGATCTGGTCCACCCTCACCAGATCCGGCCGGCGAGGGAGGAGGACTCCGGCGAGGCGGCTCGCTCCGGCGACGAGGGACTCCGGCGGGAGGAGCGGGGCGCGCCGGCGAGAAGAGGTGCTCGGGCCGGCCTGGCAATGGCGGATGGCAGC
>NC_057794.1:120101411-120129691 GCF_018294505.1 Triticum aestivum | reverse complement strand
GGGCGGGGCGACGCCGGCGAGAGGGAACATGGCAGCGGCGGCGGTCTCGGTTGGCACGCGGGCACGACATCGACGGGAGCTGGACGGCGCGGCTCGGCGCGGTCGCGGCGGATTCGGGCCCAGCGGGCCTGCCTCGAGCCCCACGGGCCGCGGCGGGGGAGGAGAGAGAGGACGGTGAGGTGGCGGCGCCGGATTCGCTAAGGCGGCGGGGAAGGCGACGTGGCCTCTTCTGATTGGTCCGGGTGACGCGTCCGGCAGACATGTCCGGCTCGACGGGGACGTGTCCGGCGGCGCGAGGATGAAGAAGACTAGGGTTAGATCTGCGCGGAAATTTCAGGGGAGGCCACACATTTATAGGTAGAGGGAGCTAGGAGAGTCCAAATGAGGTGCGGTTTTCGGCCACGTGATCGTGATCAAACGACCGAGAAGATGGAGGGGGTTTAGGTGAGTTTTGGGCCACTTTGGAGGGGTGTTGGGCTGCAACACACGCGAGGCCTTTTCGGTTCCTCGGTTAACCGTTGGAGTATCAAACGAAGTCCAAATGGCACGAAACATGACAGGCGGTCTACCGGTAGTAAACCAAGGCCGCATTACAAGTATTGATCCAATCCGAAAACGTTTAACACCCGCTCACGAAAATAGGTAGAAAGGGACACCGAGTGACATAGGAGCGCCGGATTGTAAAATTGACAACGGGGAAAATGCTTGGATGCATGCGGCGAACATGTATGCAAATGAAATGCACATGATGACATGATATGCAATGCATGACACGCAAGCAATGACATGGCAACAACAGCGAATAACTGGAGGACACTTGGCACATCGGTCTCGGGGCGTTACAACATACCTCCCCTGCCTCTTCTTACTATAACCAGTCGTTGTTTTGATGCTACTCGTCGTCTTGTATCCAACAAGATTGAGTTTGCTCAATTCGGAGCTCACTTGCAGAAGTTTTGGCAGTTCTGGTTTTCCTTGGAGTATACTTGTTTTCGTGGAAGTGGCATAAGGATGGCGCCAGCGGTAGTACCGCTGGGCCGGAGCGGCAGTACCGCGTATCGCTACAAAGCAGTAGTACCGATGTCCCACAGCGGTAGTACCGCCTATGGCCATAAGCGGTAGTACGGCTCCGGTTCCGCGCTGGTACTGCCTCGACTCGAGACGTGGTTTTCTCGTGTTGGGTTCAGCGGCAGTAGGAGCGGTAGTACCGCTCGTGTGCGGTAGTACCGCGACTACCACTGCCCCTAGTGCCGCTCAATGGCCCTCCTCCCTGTTCCTTCTCCCTGTGCTCATGGTAGGTGATGTGCGCGGTCCCAGCGGTAGTACCGCTGGGCCAAGCGGCAGTACCGCTGCGGCCTACGGTAGTACCACTGGCTCCAGCGGTAGTGCTGCTCATACGGCTCTGCCTCGCCCTCTGTTTTGCTCCGCTCTCCGTGTTCTACCGCCCGGGCGGTAGTACCGCTCCCCTGGGCGGTAGTGCCGCTCGTGCGCAGACTGAGCACATAACAGTTGGATTCGGGAGCTCCTATGAAAGGGGGTCTTCTTCCCCATTCAACCTTATCTTTTGAGCTCGTGTTCTTCCCCCATTGTTGACCTTCTTAGAGCTTGCTAACTCTCAATCCCTCCGTGGATTCTTGCTAGTTTTTTTGGGAAAAGGGATAGGATATCTAGATCCACATTTCCACCAATCACTTTCTCCTCTATGTGAGGGGAACCCCTTGGATCTAGATCTTGGAGTTCTTGGTGTTCTCTTTCTTGTTCTTCCTCTCATTTTCCTCTCTAGCATTAGTTGCTTCGGTGGGATTTGAGAGAGAACGACTTGGGCACTCCGTGTGCCCTTGCCATTGCATTTGGTGCATCAGTTTGAGTTCTCCACGGTGATACGTGGAAGTTATAAGTTGAGAAGCTTATTACTCTTGGGTGCTTGGTACCCTTGAGCTTGTTCCTCTTGGGTGCTTGGGCGCCCTAGACGGTTGGTGTTATCCGGAGCTCAATCATTATGGTGTAAAGCTCCGAGCAAGCGTCGGGGTCTCTAATTAGGTTGTGGAGATCACCCCGAGCAATTTGACGGGTTCTGGTAACCGCCCCCAAGGGTTGCCAAAGTGTACGGGTTCGGTGACTGCCCCCAAGGGTTGCCATTTGTACGGGTTCGGTGACCGCCTTCAAGGGTCCCTTAGTGGAATCATGGCATCTTGCATTGTGCGAGGGCGTGAGGAGATTACGGTGGCCCTAGTGGCTTCTTGGGGAGCATTGTGCCTCCACACCACTCCAAACGAAGATTAGCATCCGCAAGGGTGTGAACTTCGGGATACATCATCGTCTCTGCGTGCCTCGGTTATCTCTTACCTGAGCCCTTTACCTATGCACTTTACTTTGTGATAGCCATATTGTTTCTTGTCATATATCTTTCTATCACCTAGTAGTTTATATTGCTTAGCATAAGTTGTTGGTGCACATAGGTGAGCCTAGTTGTTGTAGGTTTGGTGCTTGACAAATTAACCGCTAGGTTTATTCCGCATTTGTTCAAGCCTAAACCGTAATTTTTTTAAAGCGCCTATTCACCCCCCCCCTCTAGGCGACATCCACGATCTTTCACCCTAGATCTGTCGCTGCTCGGGCGTGCTACGGCGTGCGCGGCCGTATCCGGCTGGGTCTGGCTCGGATCCATTGTGGGGCGCCCCCGTTCCTCTTCTCTGCTGAAGTTCGAGCTTCCCTTGTCGTTTGCCTGCGTAGGCGTTGGGTGGTGCTTGGTGGGTATCCTTGGGCTACCTGTGTGGTGTTGCCCGGCATGGTGTCGGGCGACGCCGTTGGTCAGCTCTTCTATCGTCTATCGGCCAGCTGCATTTGCACCGGTCAGCGGTTCCTTGGCAGGCAGATGGCGGCCATGGATGCGGCCTGCTCTCCACGTGGGGTGCAGCCGTGGGTGGTCGGGGAGGTCCCCCTTGTCTTGCTATCAGTCTGGATGGACGCTTGTCCGTCAGGTTGTCGAGCTTCATGGCTTCGCTGTGGCGGCCATGGATGCGGCTTCCTCCCACCCGGGAGGGCCGTGGCTTGGGGCTGGACGACTTTCCTTCCTGACGGGATTTCAATCTCGTTGGTGTTCTTATGGGTCGTGCTCGAGTGTTCCTTCGTGTGTCTCTGCTAGGCGGTGCCCAGTGACCTCGCTGGTGACACACAGGTGTTGTGACGCCTCTTGTCCCCACATGGCCTTTCGACTGTGCCCCACGACACAGGTGGTGCTGCTGCGTTGTGTAGTCTCGGAAGCGCGTCATCCTTGATTGCGTCGACGGTACAGTGTCTTGGTTGGGTCTGTCAGGCGATGCCCTTCGACTTCGTCGGCGACGCACAGGTGCCATGGCGTCGTCTCGGCCTTGCGTGTACTTTCGAATGTACCCCATGACACAGGTGGTGTCGCGGTGTTGTGCAGTCTCGGTGTGTGATGCCTTTCGATGGTGTCGACGGTGCAGTGTCTTGGCTTGGTCTCGGTTGGCCGATGCCTTTCGACTACACGGGTGGTGCTTTTGTTTGTGTTGTGTTTTCCCTCTTTGTTCTCCCTATGAGGTGTTTTGTTGGTGCTTGTTGTTTTCTTTTATCTCTTCTCCTCCCGTGCTCCCTGTATCTCTAGTTCACTTGAACCCATCTTGCAAAAGGCTGTAAAGCCTCATAGGCAAATGAATACAATTCAGGTGGGGAGTTCCTCCCCCCCGGTGAACATTCAAAAAAAATTCCACTGGATTGAGATGGAAGGTTGTTTGTACTCCTTTGTTTCTTTTTACTCTGTATATAAAATTTGGTTGAACTTAAATTGCATACAATATGAAAGTTATATAGTATGAAAACTAAGTTCATGATGCGGTGAATGTTGATATCTTTTCTATAACATTGGTCAAACTTTACAAAATTTGACTTAAACAAATTATGTATGCGTAGGATCTAGAAGTAGATGTGTCTAGAGGGGGGGTGATTAGACACTTAGTGCTAAAGTTGCAATTTTTAGGCCTTTTTGGTTTGAGTGGAGTTTTAGGCACAATTTCAACATATCAAGCAAGCATGCAAAGAGTATATGAGCAGCAGAATGTAAAGCATGCAACTTGCAAGAATGTAAAGGGAAGGGTTTGGAGAATTCAAACGCAATTGGAGACACGGATGTTTTTCCCGTGGTTCGGATAGGTGGTGCTATCCTACATCCACGTTGATGGAGACTTCAACCCACGAAGGGTAACGGTTGCGCAAGTCCACGGAGGGCTCCACCCACGAAGGGTAACGGTTGCGCGAGTCCATGGAGGGCTCCACCCACGAAGGGTAACGGTTGCGCGAGTCCACGGAGGGCTCCACCCACGAAGGGTCCACGAAGAAGCAACCACCCACAAAGGGTCCACGAAGAAGCAACCACCCACAAAGGGTCCACGAAGTAGCAACCTTGTCTATCCCACCATGGCCATCGCCCACGAAGGACTTGCCTCACTAGCGGTAGATCTTCACGAAGTAGGCGATCTCCTTGCCCTTACAAACTCCTTGGTTCAACTCCACAATCTTGTCGGAGGCTCCCAAGTGACACCTAGCCAATCTAGGAGACACCACTCTCCAAGAAGTAACAAATGGTGTGTGGGTAATGAACTCCTTGCTCTTGTGCTTCAAATGATAGTCTCCCCAACACTCAACTCTCTATCATAGGATTTGGATCTGGTGGAAAGAAGATTTGAGTGGAAAGCAACTTGGGGAAGGCTAGAGATCAAGATTCATATGGTAGGAATGGAATATCTTGGTCTCAACACATGAGTAGGTGGTTCTCTCTCAGAACATATGAGTTGGAATTGTGTATGTGTTCTGATGGCTCTCTTCATGAATGAAGAGGAGGTGGAGGGGTATATATAGCCTCCACACAAAATCAAATTGTTACACATAGTTTTCCAATCTCGGTGGGACCGAATCAAAAAACTCGGTCGGACCAAAAAGGTAAACCTAGTGACCGTTAGAGATTTTCGGTGGGACTGACATGCAACTCGGTAGGAACGATATGGTTAGGGTTTGGGCATAACGTAATCTCGGTGAGACCGATTACACAAACTCGGTGAGACCGATTTTGGTAATTAGCTAACCAGAGAGTTAGTCAGGTAAACTCGGTGGGACCGATTTGCTCTTTCGGTGAGACCGAAAAGTTACAAAAAGGAAACAAAGAGTTTACACTGCAATCTCGGTGGGACCGATTCGCTCTTTTGGTGAGACCGAAAAGTTACGAAAGGGAAACAGAGAGTTTGCAATCCCATCTCGGTGAGACCGAGATCCCTATCGGTAGAACCGAATTGCTAGGGTTTGGCAGTGGCTTATGACAAGTGAAACTCGGTGGCGCCGGATAGAAAGAATCTGTAGGACCGAATTTGGCTTAGGGTTTAGGTCATATGTGGATATGGGAAAGTAGTTGAGGATTTTGGAGCATATCATTAAGCACATGAAGCAAGAGGCTCATTAAGCAACACCTCATCCCTCCTTGATAGTATTGGCTTTTCCTAAAGACTCAATGTGATCTTGGATCACTAAAATATAAAATGAAGAGTCTTGAGCTTGAATCTTTAGCCAATCCTTTGTCCTTAGCATCTTGAAGGAGTTCCCACAACCTTTAGTCCATGTCACTCCATTGTTGAACTTATCTGAAACATGCTAGATAGAAATGTTAGTCCAACAAGAGATATGTTGTCATCAATTATCAAAACCACCTAGGGAGCACTTGTGCTTTCAATCTCCCCCTTTTTGGTAATTGATGGCAACATACATCAAAGCTTTAGATAAAGATATAAAGAACAGCAAGTAAAGCTTTGGAAGGACATGTAACAAGCATAGGCTCCCCCTACATGTATGCACTCATGTAAATATGAAATATAGAGGCATGTGAGAGCATAACCATGACAGAGTAGGCAATGTGTTACATGTATCTTGGCCATATGCATCAGAGCAAAAGATTATCAAGGAAAATACCTTCATGGTCATGAGTCCTTCTTGCAAACAGTATGTACATAAGCAAGAACTCCTCATACTCATGATTTTGATGCATATACTTACCTTGTGGTCTTGAGTTGGCTTAGGATGGAATGAACCTGCACAAACAAAGTTAGATAACACAGGTACATCCACTAGCCAGAGCAAACAAAAGAAACCACAAGAATACCAAGACTGGGATGACATGTAGAGAGTGAGTACAAGGTACCACATTGGATTAAACATGTCCCCAAGAATAAAGATATGCAATGAATTTGACTGATTTCTTTCCCTTAGGTGTCTTGCTCCCCCTGAATCTTACATGGGATATTGGGAGAAGATAGGGAACAGAAAATCAGAGCTGAAAGATACAAATGGATAGAACTTAATGCAAATAAGCATATATAAACATGTCTTTCCCCCACAAAGACATGTGACATCTCTCCTCTTGAACATCAAGCATCTGGGATCCTTGAGTATTTTCTCTCCCCAGAAATCTCTCTCTCCCCCTTAATAACATCTAGGAAATCTCTCTCTCCCCCTTAACAACATCTGGGATCCTTGAGACTTTCTCTCCCCCTTGAGCTTTGATGTGCTTTGATGTGATCTCTCTCCCCCTTTGACATCAATTTCCAAGAAGGGCTTTCTGGAATCCGTCGTATAGGTTTGGTCCTTGAGACTCAGCACAAAGCAAAGGATAAAATTGTGATGCTTGTAGAGGACAAGATTCATTGAGTAGAGCTGGATCAGAAGAAATATAGAACAAGTGGCAAACTGTTTTTCCTGTTGCGAAGTCGGTGGCACCGAGTGGTATGTTTCGGTGGCACCGAAAAGATTCGGTTGGACCGAAAATTACAAGTCGGTGAAACCGAGTTCACACAGAGAAAAACACTTGTCACCTCAGCTCACTAGACATGTAGGATCTCACAAAGATTTGCAATGAATTGCTTGAAGGATTTGCAAGGAATTAAATGCAGAAAATGCAGAACAAAAACAAAGAGAAAAGAGAAGAGACTGAAAAATCTAGATGGAGTTTTTTTTGTGTTTGAAAAAGAGAAAGAAACTAAGCATGCATGAGATACACACAAAACGAACACAAGAGACCTTCATCTAGAGTTGGGCGGTGACATAGTCACCTATGTTAGAGTATATTGACTTAGGAGTCAAGTGAGAACACTTGATCATAGGTCATACTCATCGTTTAAGCTCAAAATGGGGTTATCATTTTTCGTTTAAGCATCTTGATGTATTCACATCTTGTTGAGTTGCTTTGACTCATGTCTTGGAGTAAAGCTTCTCTAAGATGGAATAACATACCTTGGGTGGTGGTGTGGTTCTTGCTCATGTAGTTGAACTTGTGTGGGTGCTCAAGGTTGATGTAGCTCATCAAGAGTTGGGAGCACCACTTGGAGTTTGAGTTCATCTACCTACATGGGTTAGTTCTTGCAAGGAAGAGCACTTGTGTATCCAAAAATGACAATCATGAAGCTCAACATAGAATTTTCCAAAGGATATGTTTGAATGGTTTTGTGCTTCCTTGTCTTCAACCACCATTGTGTAGAGTCTTGGTGATGTAGAGATTGCTCAAGATGTGAGTGAATCTCAATCTCATGGAATTAGATTAATCCAAGCACCTACATGGGTTAGACAACATGCAAGGTGCAAATATATCCAAGACATAAGATGGTTATCATAAGAGATATATCATGGATTAGTCATAAGCTCATGTCTTGCATGTATCCAATGGAGTTTCTACTCCAAGTTCGAAGCATCAATGATGTTCAATTCTCCTCTCAACCTGCAAAACACTTTCTCATCAAGAGGTTTAGTAAATATATCCGCTAATTGCTTATTGGTGCGAACATGCTTAAGATCAATGTCACCCTTAGCAACATGATCTCGAATGAAATGATGACAAACTTCAATATGCTTAGTTCGAGAATGTTGTACAGGATTATGACCAATTTTGATAGCACTTTCATTGTCACAAAGTAGTGGAACATGTTTCACATAGATCCCATAATCTTTAAGAGTTTGGGTCATCTAAAGTAATTGAGCACAACATGAACCAGCGGCAATGTATTCCGCTTTGGCGGTGGATAAGGATACCGAGTTTTGTTTCTTGGAAGACCAAGACACAAGAGATCTACCAAGAAATTGACAAGGACCCGAAGTGGACTTTCTATCAACCTTATCTCCGGCATAATCCGAGTCGGAATAGCCAACAAGATCAAAAGAAGACCTCTTAGGATACCAAATGCCAAAATTTGGTGTATGGATTAAATATCTCACTGTCCTTTTCACAGCCTTAAGATGACATTCTTTAGGAGCAGCTTGATATCGTGCACACATGCACACACTTAGCATAATATCGGGACGTGAAGCACATAGGTATAACAATGAACCAATCATAGAGCGATAAACCTTTTGATCAACCGGTTCACCATCTTTGGTCAAATCATTATGTCCACTAGTAGGCATGGGTGTAGACATACCTTTGCATTCTTGCATATTGAACTTCTTGAATAAGTCCTTGGTGTATTTTGTTTGAGAGACAAATATACCTTCCTTAGTTTGCTTGATTTGCAAACCGAGAAAGAATTTGAGTTCACTCATCATAGACATCTCAAACTTCTCTGACATTAGCTTTCCAAACTTTTCACTAAAGAGAGGGTTAGTTGAACCAAATATGATATCATCAACATAAATTTGGCATACAAATATTTCTCCATTAACCCTTTTAGTAAAAAGAGTAGAATCAATTTTACCAATTTCAAAACCACTTGTAGTAAGGAACTTGGTCAAGCATTTATACCATGCTCTAGGAGCTTGTTTAAGACCATAAAGAGCTTTGTGAAGTTTGTAAACATGATTTGGTTTCTTAGGATTGATAAAACTGGGAGGTTGTTTGACATAAACTTCCTCCTCTATTTCACCATTTAGAAAAGCACTTTTGATGTCCATTTGGTACAAGGTGATATTATGGTGATTAGCATAGGCAAGTAAGATGCGAATGGACTCAAGTCTAGCAACGGGAGCATATGTCTCACCATAGTCCATACCTTCGACTTGTGTGTATCCTTGGGCGACGAGACGTGCTTTGTTGCGAACCACTTGTCCATCTTCATCTTGCTTGTTGCGAAACACCCATTTGGTACCAATGATGTTGTGGTTGTTGTCGGGCTTCTCAACTAATGTCCAAACTTGGTTTCTCTCAAAGTTGTGTAGCTCTTCATGCATAGCGTTTATCCAATCCGGATCTTCCAATGCTTCTTCAACCTTCATAGGTTCAATGCTAGAGATGAATGAATAGTTTTCACAAAAGTTAGCTAAACGAGTCTTTGAGCGAGTGATTCTCCCGGTTTGTATATCATTTAAGATTTGCTCGACGGGATGATCTTTGGCAATTCTTGCTCGAACTCATGAGAGATTTTGCTTGGGTCTTTGTTGAACATCTTCTTCATCTTGTTCTTCTTCTTGGTCTTCTTCATTGTTGACATTGTCGTTCTCTTGTCGTGGTGGAGAAGGAGGTTGTTGATGTTCGTCTTGATGTATTTCCTCGTTTTCTTCATCTTGGTGTGTCCCACTTGTGGATGCTTCCGTGTCAATTCTTGGTTCACTTTGTCGTGAAGTAGAAGCTTCCACTTGGACGGATGAAGTACTCTCCTTCACCTCCGTTGGACGAATTTTGCCAATGGACAAGTTTTGGATTGCTTCTGAAGGGTCTTTGTCTCCTACATCAATTGGCAATTGCTCTACTTGCGAGCCATTAGATTCATCAAACTTCACATCTACCGTCTCTTCAACCTTTCGGGTGAAATTGTTGTAGACACGGTAAGTGTGAGAGTTTGAGCCATAACCAAGTAGGAAACCTTCATGAGATTTAGGAGCAAACTTTGAACGACGATGCTTATCAAGAATGTAGCACTTTGAGCCGAATACTCGAAAGTATCCAACTTGGGGTTTGTTACCGGTGAGGAGCTCGTATGTCGTCTTGTCGAGTAGCTTGTGAAGATACAAGCGATTTGTTGCGTGACAAGCTGTCTCAACCGCTTCTGCCCAAAAGTGCTTCGGCGTCTTGTATTCATTAAGCATCGTTCTTGCCATTTCGATGAGCGTCCGGTTCTTCCTCTCAACAACTCCATTTTGTTGAGGTGTGTACGTAGCCGAGAACTCGTGTGAAATCCCTTCTTCTTCAAGAAAGGTGTCCACATTTGCCTTCTTGAACTCCGTTCTGTTGTCACTCCGAACCATCTTGATCTTCATGTCAAACTGATTTTGGGCCTTCCTAGCGAAGATTTTGAAGATCTTCTGGACCTGTGACTTGTCATTAAGAAAGAACACCCACGTAAATCTTGAAAAATCATCAACTATAACTAGACCAAAAGAATTTCCACCGAGACTCTTGTAGGCGTTGGGACCAAAAAGATCCATATGAAGTAGCTCGAGTGGCCTCCTTGTGGTCATGATGTTCTTCACGGGATGTCTTCCTCCAACCTGTTTACCTGCTTGACAAGCACTGCAAAGTCTATCCTTATCAAATATGACATCGCTAACTCCAAGGATATGATTTCCTTTAATAAGCTTGTCAAGGTTTCTCATGCCAACGTGACCTAGTCGTCTATGCCACAACCAACCTTTTGAGGATTTAGCAATAAAGCAAGTTTTAGGTTGTGCCTTTTTAGAGAAATCGACAATGTAAAGATCACCTCTACGCATACCGGTAAAGACCATTTTATGATTGTCTCGACGAAATACTTGGCACTCTACCTCAGTAAATAGGACATTCAAACCGAAATCAGCAAGTGGAGCTATCATGTGATTCAATGAGCATGACATTTTGAATGGAACTATCATGTGAGATGGCCACCTTACCAAGGCCAACCACTTTACCCTTTGAATTATCACCAAAGGTGACATATTTTCGAGGGCCGTCATTTTTAGCAAGCTCACGGAACATCTCTTCATCTCCGGTCATATGATCAGTACATCCACTATCAAGAACCCATTCCTTTCCTCCTGACTCATATCCCTGAAGATTTGCCATAAGACCAAAATGTCTCATTGCATCATCAAGATCAAAGTCACTATCATCATCATCATCATAGTATCCATATTCACCATGATCTTGTGACTCATCATTTCCTAGAGAGGGTAATTCATTAGATAAATGATCATCAAAGTGGTCACCTTTATGAATTCTTATAGCTTCGAATATGATATCACTAATGATTCCAACATCTCCTTTAGCTCGCTTGAGATTGGCAAGCTCAAATAGATAATCACCAAAACTAGGATCACTAGAGTTCATCTTACTCAAGGCAGTAGATTTATGGAGAATTTCATCCAAATTTTTCAAGGAATGATCGGGAAATCGTTCCTCAAGAAATTTCCATATAGTATAGGCACAATTAAGAGTAGGCAAATTAGCAATCAAATTTTTGGGCAATCCTCTAATGATGAGCTCAATAGTTCTAAGATTGCGAATCATGTCAATATCTTCATCTAGGGTAGGATGCAAAGGATCAATATGAGGTGCACAAGGGCTAGCAATATACTTGTTCAAATGATATTGATTGAAAATTACAAGCATCTCATTTTTCCACTCATGAAAATACTCTCCATCAAGAATAGGCACTCTATGTCTAAGACTCCCTAAGGTAGACACATCCATCTTCCTCCAATGGTGATTAAACCAAGGCAATGGAGACCAAAGCTCTGATACCACTTGTAGGATCTAGAAGTAGATGTGTCTAGAGGGGGTGGGTGATTAGACACTTAGTGCTAAAGTTGCAATTTTTAGGCCTTTTTGGTTTGAGTGGAGTTTTAGGCACAATTTCAACATATCAAGCAAGCGTGCAAAGAGTATATGAGCAGCGGAATGTAAAGCATGCAACTTGCAAGAATGTAAAGGGAAGGGTTTGGAGAATTCAAACGCAATTGGAGACACGGATGTTTTTCCCGTGGTTCGGATAGGTGGTGCTATCCTACATCCACGTTGATGGAGACTTCAACCCATGAAGGGTAACGGTTGCGCGAGTCCACGGAGGGCTCCACCCATGAAGGGTAATGGTTGCGCGAGTCCACGGAGGGCTCCACCCACGAAGGGTAACGGTTGCGCGAGTCCACGGAGGGCTCCACCCAAGAAGGGTCCACGAAGAAGCAACCACCCACAAAGGGTCCACGAAGAAGCAACCACCCACAAAGGGTCCACGAAGTAGCAACCTTGTCTATCCCACCATGGCCATCGCCCACGAAGGACTTGCCTCACTAGCGGTAGATCTTCACGAAGTAAGCGATCTTCTTGCCCTTACAAACTCTTTGGTTCAACTCCACAATCTTGTCGGAGGCTCCCAAGTGACACCTAGCCAATCTAGGGGACACCCCTCTCCAAGAAGTAACAAATGGTGTGTAGGTAATGAACTCCTTGCTCTTGTGCTTCAAATGATAGTCTCCCCAACACTCAACTCTCTCTCATAGGATTTGGATCTGGTGGAAAGAAGATTTGAGTGGAAAGCAACTTGGGGAAGGCTAGAGATCAAGATTCATATGGTAGGAATGGAATATCTTGGTCTCAACACATGAGTAGGTGGTTCTCTCTCAGAACATATGAGTTGGAATTGCGTATGTGTTCTGATGGCTCTCTTCACGAATGAAGAGGAGGTGGAGGGGTATATATAGCCTCCACACAAAATCCAACCGTTACACACAGTTTTCCAATCTCGGTGGGACCGAATCAAAAAACTCGGTCGGACCGAAAAGGTAAACCTAGTGACCGTTAGAGATTTTCGGTGGGACTGACATGCAACTCGGTAGGACCGATATGGTTAGGGTTTGGGCATAACGTAATCTCGGTGAGACCGATTACACAAACTCGGTGAGACCGATTTTGGTAATTAGCTAACCAGAGAGTTGGTCAGGTAAACTCGGTGGGACCGATTTGCTCTTTCGGTGAGACCGAAAAGTTACAAAAAGGAAACAAAGAGTTTACACTGCAATCTCGGTGGGACCGATTCGCTCTTTCGGTGAGACCGAAAAGTTACGAAAGGGAAATAAAGAGTTTGCAATCCCATCTCGGTGAGACCGAGATCCCTATCGGTAGAACCGAATTGCTAGGGTTTGGCAGTGGCTTATGACAAGTGAAACTCGGTGGCGCCGGATAGAAAGAATCGGTAGGACCGAGTTTGGCTTAGGGTTTAGGTCATATGTGGATATGGGAAAGTAGTTGAGGATTTTGGAGCATATCATTAAGCACATGAAGCAAGAGGCTCATTAAGCAACACCTCATCCCTCCTTGATAGTATTGGCTTTTCCTAAAGACTCAATGTGATCTTGGATCACTAAAATATAAAATGAAGAGTCTTGAGCTTGAAGCTTTAGCCAATCCTTTGTCCTTAGCATCTTGAAGGAGTTCCCACAACCTTTAGTCCATGCCACTCCATTGTTGAACTTATCTGAAACATGCTAGATAGAAATGTTAGTCCAACAAGAGATATGTTGTCATCAATTATCAAAACCACCTAGGGAGCACTTGTGCTTTCAGTATGCAGACTAAGAAGAAACAGATGATGTGCGTGCTTTTCTTTTACAAGAACCAAACATCAAATCAAAATATCAATTGAACTGAATGTTCAACAGTTTCGTCACTGCATCCTTTGGGTAGATCTTCAAAACTAGACTACGTGTTAATAGGCTTCAACACCAAATATCAAATTATAAGGTGTATATTTTTTTAAAATGAAACTTTTCTATGTTTGACCAAGACTATAAATAAAAATATTAATAACCACAATATCAAATCAATATCATTAGATTCATTATCAAATATATTTTTTATTTTTTTATTGTAGATGTTCATAATTTTCCTATAAACTTGGTCAAACATAAAAAAGTGTTAACCTTTTTACAATAACTAGTAAGTGCGTATTGCACATCAATATTAGGGAAAAAAATAATTACACATTGGCATTAGATAGGATATCAATTACACATTAATTACGTGAATAGTGAAGATATTGATATTTGGTATGAGATTATTTGCACGCTAAACATGTTGAACACTCACCATTGGAGCAATATAGATTGTTGGGTTGACATGGTTTGATGACCGAGATTTATTGGATTTACCACTTTGAGTCTTTTTATATGGTATAGATAATACACCTTATATTTGGAAGGGAGAGGGGAGTATAACTAAAGAAACCCTGAAAAAACAAGATACACGGAATACCCACCCTACATCATGCCACGAAGCGACGCTCGTTGATCACTCTCGAACCTCTATACACATCAATCACCCCTACCCCTTAAATTGATGCTCCTTTGAATGCTAGATAAGGCGGAATACTTTTCCGCACCATAGTGAGGTATCGTTGAGTAGCCGCTCAAGTAAATGTGCTTCTAGCCCTAGCACAGTTCCAAGCCACACCTGGTTTTTCTTTTGGTTTCTTTTCGGTTTTAATTATTAGTTAGGGATACCTTACAAAGGTTACCCTCAATTACCTCTGATGGCACCTTATGATGCCACTTGTCATTCTCGGAGAGTTTTTGACATGTTTAGAATAAAAAATTAACAAGCAAATTCTAGTGGAAGAGGCGGGGTCGGACAAGGTGAGCGGTCATATTCGACGCATGCTTGACATCTCTCTTTGAATCTAAAACCTGACATGAGTATTGCATCACCCTTCATTGCCGGAAAGGATAACGATGGATCTACTATTATTGCGAGTGGAACAAGTAGGGCAAGCTTTGGATGGAACGATCTATTTTCAAGCAATTTATTGGAAATAACAAGGCTTTCCTAAATAGTCAAAGTTTCACTTAAAGAAACCGCTCAAGTTTTAGCAAAAGTTGCCATGTGAGGTCGCGTGATCTTTTTTCATCTATAAAAAACCGCCATTCCTCATACCCAACCCCCTCACATTCATAGATCTGGAGGAATCCGCAATGGGCCGGCCTATTCGTAATTGAAATTTTATTGGATAGGAGGATTAGAGATTGTCTGTATGTAAAGTTTTTAGCGAGATTCAAATTTCTAATCCAAGCATCTCTTAAACCGAGTGCCCAAATTGTGAATTGTTTGCACCGTTGTGCCGGTCACGTCAGTACCATCGAATCTAGATCTCCTATTAATAAGATTTTTCATGTTTTTTTCCAATGCAACTTGTACTTACAATCCAAAAGGAACAAACTTAGGGCATCTCCAACACTGACCCGTAAATGGACACCGCAAATGTCTATTTTTATGTTCAGACATGGTCCGCGTATATGATGCAAGAGAGAGCCATCCAATTGTATTCACAAATTTAATCCGGTTGGCAAGAGAGAGAGTAGTGGGAGACCATGCATGTGGTGGGATGTTATAGTGTGATGTCTAGTTGGGAGGAGAGAGAGAAGAGGGGACCATGCATGTGAAGAGAGGGAAAAGAGAGGAGGGCCCGCTGAAGCTCTGTGTTGGTCAAGTGCATGTCTAGACTCCGGCAAAGCTCCTCATGTTTGTTGCTAGGATACTAGAATCCGTATCTCTGAACTGCTAAGTGGACATATAAGAGACCCCATTGGATGGCAAAAATGGTCTGAACAATGTGATCCAGACATATAGTGAAGGTTTGAAGGTCCGCTTTGGAGATACCCTTATTACTTGTTGCAATAAGGTACTTGCATTTTTCATCAGAGTAAACTTAGGATATATACAATGTTCATAAGATAATCTTATTTTAAGCTTTTCATGTAATTTATAAATGGCATAAAAACATGTGTACAATGGGTATCTCCACGTGTACATAGTTTTATCTCTAATAAATAGTTATTTTTAAAAATGTGGTGAAACATATTATGCTAAGAGCATCTCCAACATATCCCGTATCCACTAAAAGGCTACCATTTAAAGCAAGTTTGGAAAAAATACGTCTCCAACAGATACTGTAAATATGATATAAATTTAGAGGATATTGTAAACTTGAACCCAACTTCCTTTCTTTCCCGTAAACTTTTGATGGGTTAGAAAACGCCTGAAACTTCTTGATGCGTCGTTGTTGTCGCCCCATCGGAATGCAGCTTACTGGATCTGACAAAAACAACTTTTCGGAAACTTTCCTTAAAACGTATAGACATCCAAGTTTTCTGGAGAAACTCTTATAGTTGCTCTTATTTTTATGCGAGAAACTTTCAATCTATCCATCTTTATTTTTGGCAATACAAAAAATACTAGAGGTAATAAAAATTATAACAAGATCCATGGACCACCTAGCGACTATTACAATGTAACGCCCTCGATGCGGCTATAACTCCCACGTGTCGAGGCACGACTTAGAGACATAACCGTATTGAAAGCAATGTCGCAAGTTAGGCAATCTTCACAACATCCCATGTAATATAGATAATAAAAGGGGAGATACATAGTTGGCTTACACTCGCCACGTCAATCAAAGTACACAAATAGCATTACAACATTCAAACACTCATGGCCCGTCTACGGCGCCAAAATAAAAGATAACCCAACAAGCGACACGGTCCCGATCACCCCAACTGGGCACCACTACTAATCATCAGGGAAAGACACGTAGTATCGGCGTGAGTCCTTGTCGAACTCCCACTTGAGCTCAAGCGCGTCATCTGGAACGGAATCATCAGGCCCTGCATCTGGTTTGGAAGTAATCTGTGAGCCACAGGGACTCAGCAATCTCACACCCTCGCGATCAAGACTATTCAAGCTTAAAAAGGTAAGGCAAGGTAAATATGTGGAGCTGCAGCAAGCAACTAGCATATAGGGTGGCTAACCTATTCGCAAAAGAGAGCGAGAAGAGAGAGCAAAGCGCGTACGAGTAACTAGAGGGCAACCTGCGGCAAGCATTACTCCAACACCGTGTTCACTTCCCAGACTCCGCCGAGAAAAGACCATCACGGTAACTCACACAGTTGATTCATTTTAATTAAGTTAAGGTTCAAGTTATCTACAACCGGACATTAACAAATTCCCATCTGCCCATAACCGCGGGCACGGCTTCCGAAAGTTCAAATCCCTACAGGGGAGTCCCAACTTAGCCCATGACAAGCTCTCATGGTCAACGAAGGAATAGACCTCCTCCCGAGACATTCCGATCAGACTCGGTATCCCGGTTCTACAAGACAACTCCGACAATGGTAAAACAAGTCCAGCAACACCACCCGCTGTGCCGACAAATCCTGATAGGAGCTGCACATATCTCATTCTCAGGGCACACCGGATAAGCTAAGCGTACGGGAGCCAACGTAACCCAAGTTGCCAAGGGACGGCCCCGCATGGTGCTCTAGGTTGGACCAACGCTCAGAGGAGCACTGGCCCCGGGGGGTTTAAAATAAGATGACTGTCAGTGTCAAAACTGGCGGATCTCGGGTAGGGGGTCCCGAACTGTGCGTCTAGGCCGGATGGTAACAGGAGGCAGGGAACACTTTGTTTTACCCAGGTTCGGGCCCTCTCGATGGAGGTTATCCCCTACTCTTGCTTGATTAATATTGATGATATGGGTAGTACAAGAGTAGATCTACCACGAGATCAAGGAGGCTAAACCCTAGAAGCTAGCCTATGGTATGATTGTTGTGTATGGAGTTTATTCTCTACGGACTACAACCCTCCGGTTTATATAGGCACCGGATAGGGCTAGGGTTACACAGAGTCGGTTACAATGGTAGGAGATCTTGAATATCGCATCGCCAAGCTTGCCTTCCACGCTAAGGAAAGTCCCATCCGGACACGGGATGAAGTCTTCAATCTTGTATCTTCATAGTCCAGGAGTCCGGCTGAAGGTATAGTCCGGCTACCCGAACACCCCCTAATCCAGGACTCCCTCAGTAGCCCCTGAACCAGGCTTCAATGACGACGAGTCTTGCGCGCAAAATTGTCTTCGGCATTGCAAGGCGGGTTCCTCCTCCAAGTCCTTCATAGAAGATTATAAACACCAAGAGTAGTATCCGGCTCTGTAAAATAAGTCTCCACATATTGCCATAGAGAGAATAATATTAACACAAATCAAATCTGCTGATGTATTCTGCAGTGCGCCATCACACTACAGCCAAGTCCTTTTCTCGAATCATTTTTACTTTTCCACCTCAGCATGTTTTGCGAGGCGGTTTCCTTGGCACGTCTTGTCAAAGCAGAGATCGTGTACCCTTTTTACGGGATTCTCATCAATACGGACATGGGTAACCCAATCGTGCCCGTTAGCATGTTTTCTCGATTAAAGGCGAGTCCCAAACGGTTACGGGGAGGGCTCCTGGTATTCTACCTCTTATAAAGAGACCAAGGCCTTACTCCTTTTTCTAATCTCAAACGAGTTCGCCCGTCGCCTCGAGTTCCAACACCCTAGGCTTCAGATTCCAGGCGCTTCGGACCTTCAAGAATGTCCGGTTCCGACCTTCAAGGCCGATGGATGCCCTCCTCCGTCACGGAGGAGGACGTGCTAAAGTTGAGAGAGGCTAAGTTCTTGACCGCCGAAATTCCGCATAGGTTACCTGCTCAAGGGCAGGCTATTCCCAATCCCCAGCCCGGTGAGAGCGTAGTGTTCATGTCTCACTTCCTTCGGGGGTTAGGCTTCCCGATGGATCCCTTCGTGAGGGGGCTACTGTTTTATTACGGGCTGGAATTTCATGACTTAGCCCCGGAGTCCATCCTCCACATTTCCTCATTCATCATCGTGTGTGAAGCATTCCTCCGTGTTACTCCTCACTTTGGATTATGGCTCAAGACTTTTGGAGTGGAGCCGAAGATGATCGAGGGACGGCACGCAGAGTGCGGAGGTGTTGTCATAAGTAAGAATGCCGATGCTCCATGGCCCGAGGGATCCTTTCAAGAGGATCTCGGCTTGTGGCAACGAGAGTGGTTCTATATCACCGCTCCCAGGAGCGCCAAGTGGGTGGCGCCTCCTGTCTTTCGCTCGGGTCCCCCACCACGACTAGCGTCATGGGTCGACAAAGGATTAGATTGGGGGTTATCCAAAGACGTGCCCCTGTTGCAGTGCCGCATTAGGGATCTCTTAGAAGGAGACCTCAACCTGGTCAAGGTGACGCAGGTCATGCTGATTCACCGAATATTGCCCGACAAACGTCGCCCCCTTCGCCTGTGGGAGTTTAATCCAGAGGGACCGCGAGCTCTCCAGAACTTCATGGGCGCAACGCCCGCGGAGATGTATAGACAGTTCTTCGGATCACAAGAGATGTGTCCGGATTTAACCGAGGACGCAGGTCTAAGCCGCAATCGCCCGGATACTCAAGTAAGCAACCCTGTGCCCGGACCTTCTATCTGTATAATTGTCATAAACTTGCCCCTAAAAGAGCCGTCCTTTTAAACAGGAGTGGATAGCGAAGGCAAAGCTGATCAGGTGTCCGACTCCCCTTCCTGAAACCAGGCCGGATCCCATGCTGGTCAGGATGCTGGAGATAATGCCTTTGGAGGGGGAGGACAAGGAAGCTATGGCCTCCTCGAAGGAGGCTGCTCCGAAGGGAGGAACCGACAATTCCTCTCCTAAGGGGAAGAAGAGAGCCGCCTCTGACGACCCGAAAACCATGGTCTCGAAACGGGGGAGAAAGTCCTTGTCAGAGGATCCGACGCCGGGGAGTTCCTCGGCCGGACTACGCCCTCAAGGGGATCAGCCCTCCAGCGAGCCGTAAGTGGAGAAAAGATTTTCCTTTTGAGGGATGAAGGAAATCCTTGATTTATATCTGAGAAGATTAACCGAAATTTTACCTTGTAGCTCGGACCTCAGCCCTTCTCAGCAGAGCTCGTCTTCGGGGGATCTTCTTCCGGAGATGATGGAGAGCGGGATGCCTCCCCCTGCCGTACCGCCTAGCGAGGCGGGCGATCCTGAGGTGTCGTCGCGAAGGGTTTCTCCGAATCCGGCAGGGGCGGAAGGTGGCAGTGTGGCCCCCCGAAGTTCTCCGCGTCCGGCCTTCGAAAGAGGCCATAGGACAAGTCCGGCAAATTCTGGTGCTCGGCCGGAGGAGCTAAAGATTCTGCTGGGGCGAGCTTCTATCTCAGAGGAGCACCGTGCATTGATGGGCACGGTGATTGAAAGGATTTCATCCGCAGAAAACGGATTGCATGAGGCCGTCAAAAGTTTACTGACGGGTTTTGAGGTACGTTAGATAATGTACACTTTTGTCAGTTGCGCATAAGTAAGGTGTGCCCTGTGTAGATAGTAGCCCCTGAGACTCTGCGTGTTGTCAAGAAATGACGGCACGCAGAGGATCATAATCCCAGGTCTAAAATGTCGCCTTTGAATGTAGGTGGTGAGGTGTTCGGAATCAAGCCGAACTGATGATGTGGCCGAACTAAAGCGGTAACTGGACGTGGCAGATGCTGACATCACGCTTGTTAATAAGCGGCTTGATGAGGCTCAAGGTATGTAATTCCTCGGGCGGCATTAGGTAAGAACAATTTTACGCCTGTGTCTTACGATGTATGTGCTTGACGCAGATGGAGCGGCCGCCGTGGAGAATCTTAGGGCAGAACTTGCCCGAGCTAAAGAACAAGCCAGCGAGAGTGATGCGGCCACCAGGAAAGCCCTTGAAGAGCTGAGAGCCGAACAGGCTGCTCATTGCCGAAGTAAGGAAAAGATGGCCGAGATGGCCGAAAAGTTAAAAAGCGCTACAGACCGTTGCAGACTTCTTGAAAAAGAAGACCAGGCGAAATAGATGGACTTAGAGAAGGCCGTTGCCGATGCCAAGGACGCGCGCTCTGCGATGAGAGCTGCGAAGGAGGAGCTGCGTCAGGCCGAACAGATTGCGGCTGGAAAGCCCTTTATGCTGCGAAGGAAATTTTGCAACCCGAAGTTTGCTCCGTTGGACCGGATGTGGAGTGTGAAGGATACCTATCTGGATTTGGCAGCGAGTGCTGCTGATGCGACCGAACACTTTTGAGATCGGAAAGATCGCGAAGTGGAAAGGCTTTTCTGGTCGCAGTTTCTCAATCCAGAGCGTCCACTGGCAGTGGATGATCATTTAGCTCAATGGGCCGAACTGAATAGGTTGTCTGGACTCGCCATGAAGTACGTCGTGGGTTACCTGTGGCCGGGGAGATCGGAGCCGAAGAGTTATTTCAGCTTAGTGCAGCAATTCCTTGATGCGGTGTCGCATATAAATGCAATGAAGAGGTCAGCATGCGTAGAGGGCGCTAGGATGGCTCTTGCCTGTGTTAAGACATACTCGGCAGAGATGGAGACCACTGTTGTTGCGTCCCGAGATTCGGACCAAAGCCGAGTACCTTCCGAGCACTATTTTCAGGAAGTTCTTGAAGGCGCTCGTGTAATAGAGACGCAGTGCCCGAAAGATGCTATGTTATGATAGCATATGTAATTATAAAGTGATATTTTGATAAACTGTAGTGGCCTTTTTTTATACTTGTGCCTTCAAGTATTGTGAACACCTTCTATGCGGCCGTTTTAAGGTATATATATATATATGTATAGAATCTGAAAGATGGCAGTCGTTGGCTTCAGCCCCCACGCACATAGTGCGGGGGTGCTCGCAGAAGACACATTTTCACACTTAACCCAACATCTTGGTCCTACAAAGGAGGTGATAGCGCAGCGGGCCAGGCAACCGGACTATAATGCTTTAACACTTTCACTTAGCCATAGGTGTTTAAAAATGAGACTCTTTAGGTAGCTCCTTGGTGGCAACTGCGCTCGTCCGAATTCGGGGCGCGTATGTGCCTGACCGGGAAGCGGCCCTTCGTTAAAGCGGAGGAATCCAATAGATTCCAATCGGTCATCGAGTGGCTGACCAGTCTCACGCTACATCATGACAGTCAATTTTCGGCTTTCTCTACTGAGGTGCTCGCCCTGGCCGAACCGGGGGCACAATCGCAGTAGTCCTCCTGGTGCTACCTTAGCCGATAGAGCGGAACGTAAGGTAGCCGAACTCAGGAGCTGGGCAACCCAACAATTGACCAAAGACATGATTCGGAGCTGATGCATATAATGCCAAAACTCGCGACGCTGAACACTCCCTAAGGTGTTCGGTCTTTATGAGTGCGGGCCAAACGACACTCTTTATTAACAAAAGCCCCTAGTGTCCAGGTAAGTGCAAAAATTCTGACGTGGCCACATGCCAAGACGCCAGCCTCCTCCTTGGTTATATTAGAAAGAAAAACCAGGGGATGTGTAGCAACAAGAGACAGTAAAAAAAGGTTTACGCAGGGTCTTAATCTAAAAAGAATCCTTTAGGACGGGTCCCTACTGCACGTCTGCGCCTGTGTCTCCGTTGTGCCGTATCCTGGACGGGCGCCGCACGACGTTCATCTGTAAAAGAGAGGAACTGAGTTGAAAATGGGTCGTGCCGAAAAAGTTTAAAATAAGCAAAGTATAAAGTAAGATATGTAAGTTTGAGCTTTATTGTCTCTTATTGTATATGCGTGGAGCCCCTAGTGCGGGGGTATATGGCTTCTAGGCCTGCATCAATGATGATTTTGCACCGAACTCGTCTATCCGCGTTCGTGGTCTTTAAATGACCTATTTTGAAGTTTTTTTGGCCGGTGAGGCCATTTTGCTATGGGGCTGTTAAAGCGGCCGCACTGTCCTCCGCTTGGGGAGGTGCAATTTAGTGCTTCCCCTTCAAAGAGATGATGCCTCGTGGACCGGGCATCTTAAGCGTAAGAGATGCATAATGCGGTATTGCGTTAAAGCGAGCGAAAGCTTCGCGTCCCAGTAGTGCTTGATAGCGACTTGAGAACGGGACGATATGGAAGGTCAATTTTTCGCGGCGGAGGTTATCGGCAGAGCCGAATGTGACTGTGAGCCAGAGAAAACCCGTACAATGGGTGTCCGGACCAGGTATTACCCCTTGAAAGGAGGTTTTGCTGCGGTGGATTCTTGCTGGGTTTATCCCCATCTGCTGGATTGTATCCTGATATATCAGGTTGAGTCCACTGCCGCCATCCATAAGGACATTTGAAAACTGGAGTCCGCCAATTATTGGATTGAGTATCAAGGCAGTCCAGCCTACATTCTTGATATTCCTAGAATAATCTAGCTGATCGAAGGTGATCGGTTTTGACAACCAGTGGCAGGATCCTTTGGGGATGGGCCGTGTGGTGCGTACCTTTACGGGCACCGCATGTTTTGTTATGTGAAGTGAGTTCACTGTTTTTACTTCTTGTGGGAAGTTCTTTTGTTTCCTGGTGCTCTGCTTTTGGGGTTCGTCCTCGTCTTCGCTTGGTGTGTCGAGCCCCTTGTGTTCGACATTGCGTCTGCCGGATTGTTTGAAGACCCAACAGTCTCTATGGGTATGGTTAGCAGGCTTCCCGGGAGTACTGTGTATCTGACATATCCTGTCCAGGATTTTATTTAGGTTGGATGGATCGTCCCTGTTATCCTGGGGGGCGATTTTTCCTGATTTTGTCATGAGCCTTTGAATCCGGCATTGACTGTCGTGCTCTTCGGACTTTTATCCTTAGTCCGGCGATGGTCCTTGTTGCGTCGCGGTTTTCCGTTTCCATCCCTAGTTTCGGATGTACTTGGATCGCTGGGGTTGCACCTTGCCAACCAGCTGTCCTCCCCTGCACAAAAGCGGGTCATGAGGCTTGTTAGTGCGGCCATTATTCTTGGCTTTTCTTGGCCGAGGTGTCTGGCGAGCCATTCCTCTCGGACGTTATGCCTGAAAGCTGCTAAGGCTTTGGCGTCCGGACAGTCGACTATCTGATTCTTTTTAGTGAGGAATCTATTCCAGAACTGCCGAGCTGATTCTCCGGGTTGTTGAGTTATGTGACTGAGATCGTCTGCATCCGGAGGACGGACATAGGTCCCTTGAAAGTTTGCTCGGAAAGCATCCTCGAGCTCTTCCCAGCTTCCAATTGTATTTTTTGGAACGCTTTTAAGCCAATGCCGGGCTAGCCCTTTAAGATTAAGGGGTAGATATTTTATGGCGTGGAGATCATCTCCTCTTGCCATGTGTATGTGGAGGATATAATCCTCGATCCAGACTCCAGGGTCTGTTTTTCCATCATATGCCTCTATGTTTACGGGTTTAAATCCCTCTGGGAATTCATAGTCCAGGACCTCATCGGTGAAACATAGGGGTGTGCGGCGCCCCTGTATTTGGGTGTGCCGGATTCTGATGATGGCTTCATAGCGTTGCTTACAAGAGCTTGCTTTCTTGGCCCATAAATGGACCTGACTGGGCCATGATGCGAATCCTTAAGAGGGTCGCATGCCGATTTAGGTGCGGCGCCGCTTGCCGCTTTATGGGGTCGTCTATCCGACCGTGTGGCTTTTTCATTTTTTGAATGCGAGGGCTCTAAGGCCTCTTCGTCGAATTCAGGCAGTAGCTTTCTTTTCGAATAGCTTTTAGTGCGGCGACTGTCGCCGTACTTATCTGTTGCATTGGTTACCTTGCTCCATCTGATCCGGAGTGTGTCTTCCGCTGTTTTTAGCTTCTGCTTCTGCTTTTTTAGGCTGCGTGCAGTTGCAATGAGCCTCTCATGGAGATTCTTCTGCTCCATAGGTTTATTTGGCGTGAGGTCGTCCGGAATGCCGTTTTCGCCGGGGGAGGGATGTTCCGTTTCTCTATCCGTGTTGCCCTGTTCGGACGGTTGCTCTAAGGCCTGCTCGTCGTCTACCGGCTCGTCCTGCTCTATGGCTGGGTTTTTGTCGAGGCGGGGCTTGGGTGGGCGTTTACGCCGATGCTTTGATTGCTTTTCGGGGGGTCGATCTCTCGTCCCATCCCCTTTTTCCTCGTTGTCGCTTCCTTTAGGGGTGTCCACCATGTACACATTGTGAGATGAGGTGGTTGTCCAATGCCCTACGGGCGTTGGTTCGTCGGTATCTCCTGCATCGTCATCCATGTTGTCGATGTCTCCGGAGTCGAAGTTGAGCACGTCACTTAAATTGTCGACCGTGGCTACCAGGTGGGTGGTGGGTGGGCTTTGAATTTCTTCGTCGTCCGTATCCCATCCTCGCTGACCGTAGTCTGGCCAGGGCTCTCCTGATAAAGAGAGAGACTTAAGAGAATTCAGGATGTCGCCAAAAGGCGAATGCTGAAAGATGTCTGCGGCTGTGAACTCCATCATCGGCCCCAATCGGGTTCGATTGGCAGGGGCACGGGGGGTTCGGAGTTCGGACCCTTGGAGTCACGGGTTGTGCAGAGTGCGGGGCTAGCGTTCGGCTCGATCGCTTTTGGGATTGCAGCCCCTAAGGTGATGTCCAACCGCTCATCCTCGATTGGCGCAGTGGGCTCCGAATCAATGGTCGAAACCGGTGCGTGTGCGGCCTCCAAAGCGCTGTTCGGCGGCAGAGCTATATTATGCCCATCAAGACAGTGCGGCGCGCTTGGCTGTGGCTTGAATCCGTCGGAGATCAAGTCCCCGCGGATGTCGGCCGTGTAGTTTAGGCTTCCAAACCTGACCTGATGGCCAGGGGCGTAGCTTTCGATCTGCTCAAGGTGGCCAAGCGAATTGGCCCGCAGTGCGAAGCCGCCAAAGACGAAGATCTGTCCGGGGAGAAAAGTCTCGCCCTGGACCGCGTCGTTGTTGATGATCGAAGGAGCCATCGGGCCTAAAGGCGACGACACAGAGGAACTCTCAATGAAAGCACCAATGTCGGTGTCAAAACCGGCGGATCTCGGGTAGGGGGTCTCGAACTGTGCGTCTAGGCCGGATGGTAACAGGAGGCAGGGAACACTTTGTTTTACCCAGGTTCGGGCCCTCTCGATGGAGGTTATCCCCTACTCCTGCTTGATTAATATTGATGATATGGGTAGTACAAGAGTAGATCTATCACGAGATCAAGGAGGCTAAACCCTAGAAGCTAGCCTATGGTATGATTGTTGTGTATGGAGTTTATTCTCTACAGACTACAACCCTCCGGTTTATATAGGCACCGATAGGGTTAGGGTTACACAGAGTCAGTTACAATGGTAGGAGATCTTGAATATCGAATCGCCAAGCTTGCCTTCCACGCCAAGGAAAGTCCCATCCGGACACGGGACGAAGTCTTCAATCTTGTATCTTCATAGTCCAGGAGTCCGGCTGAAGGTATAGTCCGGCTACCCGAACACCCCCTAATCCAGGACTCCCTCAATAACCCTTGAGTCCGTGAAACCCAAGGGAAAAGGCTAGGTGGCAAATGGTAAAACCAAGGTTGGGCATTGCTGGAGGAGTTTTATTCAAGGCATACTGTCAAGGGGTTCCCATTATAACCCAGCCGCGTAAGGAACACAAAATCCGGGAACATAACACTGATATGACGGAAACTAGGGCGGCAAGAGTGCAACAAAACACTAGGCGAGAGGCCGAGCCTTCCAACCTTTACCAAGTATATAGATGCATTAAGATAACAAGATAATATAATGATATCCCAACAAGTAAATAATGTTTCAACAAGGAACGGTCTCCAATCTTCACCTACAACTAACAACGCTATAAGAGGGGCTGAGCAAAGCGGTAACATAGCCAATCAATGGTTTGCTAGGACATGGTGGGTTAGAGGTTTGACATGGCAATTTGGGGGGCCTGAAAGCAAGTGGTAGGCATCGTAGCATAGGCATAGCAAAAGAGCGAGCATCTAGCAAAGTAAAGATAGTAGTGATTTCGAGGGTATGATCATCTTGCCTGCAAAGTTGTCAGAGTTGACTGGATACTCGAAAGCAAACTCAACGGGCTCCTCGCTAGCGAACTCGTCTCCCGGCTCTACCCAAACAAGACAAACAAGCAACAAGGACACAATCAACCACGTGCAAAGCTCAAACAATATGATGCAAGGATGGTATGCTATGCGGGATGCGATATGGGATGCATATGCAAGATTTGACAAAGAATGAATGAACCTGGCCTCAACTCGGAAATCCAAGTGTGCCACTCGAAAGGTGAGATGAAATCGCTTGAAAACGATATAAAGATCACCGGAATCGGAGTTACGGTTTGGAAATGGCAAGCAATTCAAATATGGCCACGTTCTACGATTTACAGCAAGTAGCCATCTAAATGCAACAAGATGAACATGCTACAGCACCCAAACATGGAATCAAAATACATGGCAGGGATCCACTCATGATGCTTAACAAAAGACTAGCACTGAGCTACAGCCAATTCATCAATTAACAGGTTCAAACAAGCATGGCAAAAATGCATTTGGTAAACAGATTTCAGACTTAGTGAAATTAACACTTGTCTGGAATTTCAGATCAGATAGCACTCTTTGGAGTATGGAAACTATGTGCTACAGGACCTGAACATGGCAAAGTAAAGCATGGCATGGAGCTACTCAAAGAGCTTAACAAAAGTCCCTTAGTGACCTTGAGCCAAAAGGGATCAGAAAATACATTTGCAAGCATGTGAACATGGCAAAAACATAATCAGTTCTCAGACTTAGTGAAAACTGGAGCATGCTGAAAACATATATCAAGTAGGCATGTCTACGAGCTCGATGCACTCACTACAGAGCATGTCATGACAATCTAAGCATACACCCATAAAGAATACACAAAATACAAGGTAGACATGGCAAGAACAATAACATAGCATGCACAGATCAACTACAACATCCTCGGCAAAATCGCTAACAAGTAGACAATCTGCCCAGATTCACGAAATGGCAAAAGTAGAGCTTGATTGACTCAAGGGTGCTCCATAATTGCAAACAAATACATGGATGGATAGAGCACTACAAGACTAACAAAACATCCTTACTGACCATCCTCAAAAGAGGCACGGATCACTAGGAAACAACATGAACATATGGCATATTGAGATAAACAGTCCAAGGACTTAGTGGAATTGCTAAGTCCCTGAAATCAGCATTAACGAATGCACCACTTTGCAAGCTTGTGCTAGTCACCACACACATCACAAAAATACATGGGTTGCACCTCTGGATAGATGGCAAAACATATAACAAAACACATGTAGAGCTCAGGGGCATAGCATGCACACAATAATCATAACAAAAATGACAAATGTCTAATTGGAGCAGCAGATCTGACAATTATCTCAAATAGCATTCTTCCAACAGCATTTCAGGCATCAAGATGAACTCAAATGAAAATGATTCAATGAGATGAAATGATGTGCTCTCTGAGACGAACATTTTGATATGCTATATGTCCAAAACGGAGCTACATATGCAAAGTTACGATGCGATGAACATAGCGTAAAATTTAGGGTTTCGGGCAAAAAGTCAACCGATCCGATCTAGATCTGGATGGTACTGTAGCGGGGGCGCGTTCTCTGAGGTTCGCCGGGAAGACCGGCTTCGGAGTCGGACTTGCCGGCGTCGAGGAGGGAGGAGGAAGGCCGGGCCTCGCCGAGGCGTGCGGCGGCGCGGCCGCGGCGTCGGGCGGCG
>NC_057794.1:120082203-120100981 GCF_018294505.1 Triticum aestivum | reverse complement strand
TACCCGGGCCGGGAGGGCCGCGCGCGGGCTCTCCGGGCCGGCGCGGTTGGTGGAGGCGACAGTGACACGTGGCGCCCTGTGGTTGGTCGCGGGCGTCAGCGGACGTGTCCGGCGGCCGGCGGACATGTCCGGCCGCACGGAGAGGGTGGATCTAGGGTTTGGACGAAGGGGATCCGCGAATTTTGAGGAGGGGGTCTATATATAGAGGTAGAGGGAGCTAGGAGTGTCCAAATGAGGTGCGGTTTTCGGCCACGCGATCGTGATCGAACGCTCTAGATGATGGAGAGGGTTTTGGTGGGTTTTGGGCCAAAATGGAGGGGTGTTGGGCTGCAACACACACGAGGCCTTTTTAGTCCCTCGGTTAACCGTTGGAGCATCAAACGAAGTCCAAATGGTACGAAACTTGACAGGCGGTCTACCGGTAGTAAACCAAGGCCGCTTGGCAAGTCTCGGTCCAATCCGGAAATGTTTAATCCCCACACACGACAGAAAGGTAGAAATGACCACCGGAGGAGAACGAAGCGTCGGAATGTAAAACAGACAACGGGGAAAATGCTCGGATGCATGGGATGAACACGTATGCAAATGCAATGCACATGATGAAATGATATGAGATACATGACAACGATAACAACACACGGAGAAAAAAACCCGAACCTGAGAAAATAAGATAACTTAAGGCCGGAAATGGCAAGAGTTGGAGTACATATTGGGTAAATCATATCCGGGGTGTTACATACAAGCACTAGAGCGAGTCGAATACGAATCGACGTCATTTCCCTTCCTTCACTAGAGCCATCCAAACCTTGTTGTAGTAAAAGTCGGAAAGTCGTCATGCTAATACCCATGGGAACAACGCACTAGAGCAGCAACCATCGCCGATGAAGAAAATTTTAGACCAGAAGGATCAAACCTGTAAACACCCGAACGAAGACAAGCAAAGACCGGATCCAAACAGATTCACCAAAGACCAGCACCGACCGAATCCCCGCGGGATCTAATGGAGAGACACCTCCACACGTCCTCCGACAATACTAGACGCACCATCAAAATGAGGTAGAAAGTGGGAGACATTATTTCTGCTAGGATACATCACCACCGTCACACAACCCCAACCAAAACGCTGAACCTAACAAAAATAAGAATGAGGTCCCTTCCTCCGGGAAAGGGTCAAGATCCTCCACACATTCGTGGCCCAAAGGCCATTGGAGATGATGCGGACTGTCAGCGGCGCTGAAGGAAGGAGAAGATAAAGCTAAGATGTTTTCTTGTGGAGTAGGGAAGAGCTCATGGCTAATGTTTTCATGTTGTAGTTGCTCTAAGACATCACCTTCTTAATTTATTTTTCTTTTTGAGAACAACAGTGTCTTCTTAATTAAGAGAATGCAAAACTTTTTCCATGGTTTCTCTTTCTTCCACCGCAATCGTGTCGTGACACTTCTAAAACAACAACATTGTACCACACATCCTTATAGGGTGAATTCCATATATGCCACTCAAAACTTGCCTGTATTCCCATCTATCATTGGAAATTTCCCTCTCCTAAATATGTCATTGAAAATTTGCACCGCATACAGATATGCCACTATGGTCAGTTTGACCCTTAGTTGACTGTCAAGCGGCACTTGGAAAGACGATTTTGCCCCTAGACTGTAGCGGTGATACACTAGCATTCCGAACAAATTTGGTCACTTTCGAAATTGCGAGCAAATGTATTGTAGCGTCCACTTTTACAAAAAAAAATGCCAGTTTTCTGAATTTGCGAACAACTTTTTCAAAATAAGTGTTAGGAATTCACAATTTGAAATTACGGAGATTTATTTTGAAATTCAAAAAAATTGTTTGAATTTCAAATCTGTTCGGATGCTACAGGATATCGTCGCTATAGTACGGATGCCCTGCAATTCGAGATTGGCCAAATTTGTTCGGAATGCTACAGTACGTCGTCGCTACAGTACTAGGAGCAAAGTCGTCTTTTCACAGGCCACTTGACAGTCAACTAACGATCAAACTGGCCATAGTGGCATATCTGTACACGTGCAAATTTTCAATGGCATATTTGGGAGAGGGAAATTTTCAATAACAGAGACGAGGGTAAGGGCAAAGTTTTGAGTGGCGTATATGGAATTCACCCATCTTTATACTTTACCACCCAATTTTACACCCCTCTTAAACCAGTTTTACTGCTATTCCCACGTCCCATGGGTCAGAGCATCTCCAACAGGCGCCGGTCGCGCCGCGTGCAAAAAACACGTATGCCGCGCGCGCATCGCCTTGTTTGGCGCGGCGCGCAGTGCTGGCTCCAGCAGCCGTGCTAAAATGCAGCGCGCGCGCCGCTCCAGCAGCGCGTAAAAATGTAGCACGCGTGACTCGCACAAACAACATATGCATTCAAAAACAAAAGCAAAAAAATCAAAAACAAACAAAAATAAATAGTTCAATTTCGTTTATTACAACTTAAACAAACATTTTATTGTTCAATACAACAAATAGTGCAATTAAACACAACAAATAGTTCAACAATACAATAATGAACGCACAAATCATGATGCTCTTTGTCGTCCATTCCATGCCCACCACTCCTCAATGAGATCCTTCTGAAGATCATTATGCGCTGCAGGACGTCGAATGGCATGATAGGAGGCAACAAAACAGGCCACCCTTTCAGCCCTCCGTCGCACTCGCACGGGATATCCCAAGAGCTCATACTGAGAGTAGTCTACATTTTGGCCACGCTCATTCTCGATGATCATGTTGTGCATGATCACACAAGCGTGCATTATGTATCAAAGCATCTTTTGATCCCAAAATCTAGCCGGTCCTCTCACAATAGCAAATTGGGCTTGCAAAATCCCAAAAGCTCTCTCCACATCTTTTCTAGCCGCTGCCTGAGCATTGTGGAAATCAAGATTTTTCTTACCTTCTGGCTTTTTCAACGGCTTGACAAAGGTTTGCCACTTTGGATAGATGTCATCCGCTAGATAATAGCCACAGTTGTATGTACGGCCATTTGCTACAAACTGCACCGGTGGCAACTCCCCATTTGCAATCTTACTCATCAATGGTGACCGGTTGACAACATTGATGTCATTCAAAGATCCAGGCATTCCAAAGAATGCATGCCAAATCCAAGTCTCTTGATCGACCACCGCTTCAAGGATTATAGTGGAACCCTTTTTTTGGCCGTGTAATTGCCCATGCCATGCCTTTGGACAATTCTTCCAACTCCAATGCATGCAATCTATTGAGCCAAGCATGCCAGGAAAGCCGCAAGCTTTGTTCATCGCCAAAAGCCTTGCGACGTCTTCAGCGTTGGGAGATCTCAAATACTCCTCGCCAAACACTTGCACAATTCCGACTGCGAAGCGCTTGACACACATGATGGCTTGGCTCTCACCCATAGCCAAGTGATTATCAACTAGATCAGCCGGTATACTGTATGCCAACATACGCAAAGCGGCTGTCACCTTCTAAAAGGTGCTATGCCCGAGCTCTCCGGCGGCATTCCTCCTTTGCTGAAAAAAGCGGTCATGGCTCGCTAGTTTCTCTGCAATGCGCCTGAACAACTCGGCGCTCATCCTAAACCGGTGACGAAAATACGACTCGGGGTATGTGGGATTCTTCGCAAAATAATGCCTGATCAATCTGTTGTGGGCATCGATCCTATCCCTCCAAATTTTTTGCCGACCCATAACCGAACCATCGTGTTTCGGTTTTTTTTATTAATATGCATAGCTAGGATCATTGCAAGATCCTCCTCCTCTTCCATATCAAATTCTTCTTCGGAAGAATCATACGACGAACTCATCTACAATGTTGAATACTATGCTATAAATAAAAAACTACAATCAACATGCACGAAATTCATGGCTTTTGAGCAATACATACCTTCTAGGCGTTTTGTCGAACACCTAGCGGGCGCCGAGCGGCACCGAGCACGCGGGCGCTGTTCGTCGACAGACCAGCACACGCGCGGGGCGGCGGGCCTAGAGGAGGGCCGGAGAAAGCGCGCGCGGGGCGGGGATAGGCCGGGGAAGCGCCGGAACGGTCACCGGGTGGCGCGGTCGGCGGCGGCGGCGCGGCTGGAGGGGGGGGTGGGAGGTGCGAGTGAGCGCGCGAGAGTCCAGCGCGCGGGAGCGGACGCAACAAATAAGCGGTGCACGATTGCGTTTCGGCCCGCGCGCTGGACTACGTATGCCACGCGCGCGGTTTTCGCGCGCCCGCTGGAGCAGCTATTCCGGTTGCGTGCGCGCTAAAAGGGGGGATTTTGCGGCACGGCGCTAGTTTGGCGCGTCTGTTGGAGATGCTCTCAGTAAGCATGCTGCGGTCGGTTTGTCGGCTCCATTTAGCACGTCGGTCGGTGTCGGCGTTCTGGGAACGGGGGTCCCCAGATTTGCCTGCCTGCGGCCTGCGGCGTGGCTCAAAGGGGGGCCCAGCACGGCCCATCTTCACCAACACAAACCCAAGACCCTCGCGAGGGGCCAAGCCTCGCGGTGCGGACGACGCGGAGCTTTCTCAGGCACGGCCTCGTCAGGCTGGCTCACGAGGAGGCGGAGAGATCAAGGCGGGGTACCTCGTGAGGTGCCCGTGACGCAAGCCATGACGACTCAGGGCACCAGGCGGGTGCCAGCCGCGTAGCGTCCTCCTTTCCTCTTTGGTGCAAAGGGGGCAAGCGCAGCCACGGAGTACCGAGGCATTAGGCAAAGGTTGCCATTTCGGTGCAACGAGACCAAGACCAGGAGGACTACGAGACGGAGGTCACCGTGGAGCCCAAGACGGCGTCATCACCAGAGCTTTGCGCAGGCGAAGACTACTTTTGTCAGGATAGCTGATACTTGCTGTCCCCCTTCAAATTAGCCCGTCATTGTTGGCTCCCTTCCCGCTCGATATTTGGGAAAAGGACCAGGGCCTCTATAAATAGGACCAGCCACCCACATAGCAAGGGGTTTGGTCGGTTGGAGGAAGCAGAGAGAGAGAGAGAAGGGTGACTGAACTCCTCCGAGCAGTTCATCGCCCTAGCCAAGAACAGACCCTCACGAGGCTGTTCTTCCTTGTATTCATCATCATCATCAGCCCAAGAGGCAATCCACACACCACACACTGGAGTAGGGTATTACACCACAACGGTGGCCCAAACCAGTATAAACCCTGTGTCCCTTGTGTTGTTCTTTCCGTAGTTTTAGATACTAGCATGGCGGAGGGGTGCAGGTAGGTAGGAGGCAAAATCTCTGCGCGCACCCCAGTGTTCGAACCTCAAGGGTCTGCCGGAACCCAAAATCCGACATTTGGCGCGCCAGGTAGGGGTGTGCCGGGACTCGTCTTCCACCACCCCGTTCTCCTCCGACCATCACGCCCATGCCTGACGCTCGTCGGGCCCGCGCCGAGCACCGGGCCGCACTCGCTTCCCGCGTCGCCCAGACGGCCCCTGTCAGCGGGCATCCACGCCGTTCCCCGTCACCTGCCGCCAACGCCGCCACCGGCACGGCGGGGGACGAATAGCAAGCATCGTCTCAGCATCCATCCGTGCGGCAAGACGGCCGCACCGCAACTCCCTCGCTCGCCCCAGCTGGTTCTTCGCACCGCGCGCTCCGCGCGCCCATAGGGCCCCGCAACCTCTCCCCCATCTATCGCGCTGCATCAACACCCCCGATCATCGCGGCCCTCTTGGGCAGCTCGCAGGCGCCGCCCACAAGTCACCACGTCAAGCCGTTCATCTGCCGGGTCAGCGCCGCTTCCACGCGGCAGGGGGCTCCCCTGGATCAGGCGGCGCCCGAGACCGGCCTGACCTTCAGCTCGGAGGAGCACCCCTCCAACTCGGCCTGCTCGGGTGCGCTCCCCATGCTGTGCACCCCACCATCTGCCAGGTGGCCGTCACCAGAACCCTCATCGATGGCGGCGCGGGCCTCAGCATGCTCTCGGTCGAGGCCTTCAATCTCCTCTGCATACCCCAGGAACGGCTGAGACCCAGCCGGCCCTTCTCAGGCGTTGGGGGCGGATCGTCCAGCTCCTTGGGACAGATCCGGCTCCCAGTAACCTTCGGCACCTACGACAACTTCCACACGGAGCTGGTCGACTTCGACATCGCCCCCATCGGCCTCCCCTACAACGCCATCCTCGGCTACCCAGCGCTGGCCCAGTTCATGGCAGCGACGCAGCCGGCGTACAACCTCATGAAGATGCCCGGGGGCAGCGGTGTCCTCACCGTGCACGGGGACACCGGGGACGCTCTGCGGGTGCTCAAGCTCGTCTTCAAGACAGCGGCGTCGGCACAGCCCGCCGACTTGGAGGCCCCCGAGCCCAAGGGAGCTGTGCCCGCCAAGAAGAAGCAGTTGTTCACCCAAGACAAGGCAGAAACCAAGCAGATAGCCGTCGATGAGGACGGGTCCACCAACGCCACTTTCACCATAGGCGCCCACCTCAAACCCGAGCAGGAAGAGGCCCTGGTCGAGTTCCTGCGCGCAAACAAGAAGGTATTCACTTGGGAGCCGGACCAGTTGGCAGGGATCCCCAGGAGCGTAATCGAGCATCACCTCAACGTATGCCCCAACATGCGCCCTATGAAGCAGAAGGCCAGGCGACAGTCCACAAAAAAGCAGGCCTTCATCGTCCAAGAGACCCACAAATTAGAGGCCGTTGGGGTCATTCGCGAGGTCCGATACCCAGATTGGTTGGCCAACCCTGTCGTTGTGCCAAAGAAGGGAGGGAAGGAGCGCATGTGTGTCGACTTCACCAACCTCAACAAAGCGTGCCCGCAAGATCCGTTCCCGCTCCCCCGCATCGACCAGATCATCAATTCCACTGCGGAATGCGACCTGTTATGTTTCCTGGATGCCTTCTCTGGGTATCACCAGATCAAGATGGAGGTAGAAGACGTCGAGAAGACAGCCTTTCTAACCCCGTGTGGGGTGTACTGCTACACACGCATGCCATTCGGGCTGCGTAACGCAGGGGCAACCTTTCAGCGGCTGATGCACATCACCCTGGGCCCGCAGCTCGGGAAGAATGTCGAAGCTTACGTCGATGACATCGTGGTAAAATCTCGGGAGGCCAGGACCTTGATACAAGACCTGAAAGAAACCTTCGCGAGCCTCAACGCAGTGAACCTACGGCTCAACCCAGAGAAGTGTGTGTTCGGAGTCCCCTCGGGCAAGCTCTTGGGTTTTCTCGTGTCCCACCGAGGCATCGAGGCTAACCCGGAGAAGGTCAAGGAAGTGGAAGACATGAGCCCGCCAAAGACCCTCAGAGAAATGCAGAAGCTCACGGGGCACGTGACCGCGCTAGGGCGCTTCATCTCCAAGTTGGGGGAGCGAGCGCTACCTTTCTTCCAGCTAATGAAGAAAAAGGGGCCCTTCGAGTGGACTGAAGAGGCTAACAAGGCGTTCCAGGATCTCAAGAGATACCTGACCAGTCCAACGGTCATGGTGGCTCCTCGCCCTCAAGAGCCCCTAGTGCTTTACCTCGCCGCCACTCCCTACTCCGCCAGCGCAGCCTTGGTGGTAGTCAGAGAGGAGCCTCGAATCAAAACCGTAGCAGCGGCCCGGGATGAGGCGGAACAGGAACCGGGAAGGCCCACAGAAACCACTACAGCAGCTGAGGAGGATCAGCCGCCGCAGAGGGGCGCATCGGAAGCGGAAGAGGCCCCACTCCCAGATGGCCAGTCTCAGGAGTCCTCATTGCCTCAAGAGGCACCAAGGTCTCCGAAGGGATCCACCAGCACTGACGCACTCCACCTCGTCGAGCACCGAGAGTACTTCGTCAGCACGGTGTTGCGGGATGCAAGGGCACGGTACCCCATGCCTCAGAAACTCCTCCGCGCGCTACTGGTGGCCTCGCGCAAGCTGCAGCACTATTTTCAGGGTCACCCCATCAAGGTCGTCTCGTCATACCCCCTGGAGAGAGTGCTCAGGAGCCTCAATTCAGCTGGGAGGGTCGACGAGTGGAACATAGAGCTGCAAGTGTTCCAGCTCGAATTCAGCACGACCAGAGTCATCAAGGGAGCAGCGTTGGCGGATTTTGTGGCAGAATGGATGGAGGCGCCAGGCCTCAAGGCTAACGAGGATCGGTCCCTGTCCCCGGGAAGCGAGGCGCCAGAAGGCTAGGTCATGTACTTCGATGGGGCGTTCTCCAGGCACGGCGCTGGGGCTGGGGCGGTGCTTATATCGCCCACTCAGGACAAGCTTTATTACGCCGTGCAACTCTGTTTCCAGCAAGGCGAAAAGGTCTCCAACAACATAGCGGAGTATGAAGGTCTAATAGCGGGCTTGAAGGCCGCAGCTACCCTGGGGGTGAAACGTCTCACCATCAAGGGCGATTCGCAGCTCCTTGTCAACTTCTCTAACAAGGTGTACGAGCCGAAGGATGAGCACATGGAAGCCTACCTTGCGGAGGTCCGCAGGATGGAGAAGCAGTTCTGGGGGTTGGAGTTGCAGCATGTGCCCCATGGCACCAATCAGGAAGCCGATGACATCGCCAAACGCGCATCCAGGCGGTTACCTCAGGAGCCTGGCGTTTTCGAGGAGCGGCTCTTCAAGCCTTCAGCCCTGCCGTCATTATCAAACACGGCTCAGCCCTGGGAGGAGCTCCCCCAGCCACCTGCCTTAGGAGCTCCGGCCTGTGGCCCGGCCTCGGGAGCACGCCTGCTCCTAACGATGGAACCTCAGGAGGGATGTTGGATCGCGGAGCTCCGGAGCTACTTAACGCAAGGGACCCTGCCGGAGAAGGAGGAGGAAGTAGAGCGAGTGGCACGCCAGGCCACGGCATACTGCATCAAAGATGGAGAGCTCTACCGGAAGCGACCAAACGATGTATCCCTGCGCTGCATCTCCAGGGAGCAAGGGAAGGAACTACTGGAAGATATACACGACGGAGACTGCGGACATCATTCATCATCACGGACCCTCATCGGCAAGGCGTTCCGCAGTGGGTTTTATTGGCCCACCGCGCTCAATGACGCCGCGGAACTAGTGAAAACTTGTGAAGCCTGCCAGTTCCACGCCAAGCAGATTCATCAGCCAACAGGAGGCTTGCAGACTATCCCCCTTTCGTGGCCATTCGCAGTCTGGGGGCTGGACATCTTGGGCCCGTTTCCTCGGGCGCCAGGGGGCTACCTCTACCTTTACGTTGCCGTGGACAAGTTCACCAAGTGGGCTGAAGTAGAGGCTGTCCGCACCATTCCCGCGGGTTCCGCGGTCAAGTTCATCAAGGGCATCGTGAGCCGGTTCGGGGTGCCGAATCGCATCATCACGGACAACGGTTTGCAGTTCACCAGTAACCTGTTCAAAACATACTGTGCTAACCTTGGAACGCAGATATTGTTGGGTTTCGTAGTAATTTCAAAAATTTTCCTACGTGCACACAGGATCATGTGATGCATAGCAACGAGGGGAAGAGTATTGTCTACGTACCCTACGCAGACCGACTGCGGAAGCGATGACACGACGTAGAGGAAGTAGTCGTACGTCTTCACGATCCAACCGATCAAGCACCGAAACTACGGCACCTCCGAGTTCGAGCACACGTTCAGCTCGATGACGATCCCCGGACTCCGATCCAGCAAAGTGTCGGGGAAGAGTTCCGTCAGCACGACGGCGTGGTGACGATCTTGATGAACTATATCAGCAGGGCTTCGCCTAAACTCCGCTACAGTATTATCGAGGAATATGGTGGCAGGGGGCACCGCACACGGCTAAGGAACAGATCACGTGGATCAACTTGTGTTAACTTGTGTGTTTAGAGGTGCCCCTGCCTCCGTATATAAAGGAGCCAAGGGGGGAGGAGGCGCCGGCCAGGAGGAGGTGGCGCAGGAGGAGTCCTACTCCTACCGGGAGTAGGACTCCCCTCCAATCCTATTCCAACTAGGATTCCCAAGGGGGAAAGAGGGAGAGGGGTGGCCGACCACCTCTCCTAGTCCTAATAGGACTAGGGGAAGGGGGGAGGCGCGCAGCCCCCTTGGGCTGCCCCTTTCTCATTTCCACTAAGGCCCATGATGGCCCATATGGCTCCCGGGGGGTTCCGGTAACCTCCCGGTAACCCGGTAAAATCCCGATTTCACCCGGAACACTTCCGATGTCCAAACATAGACTTCCAATATATCAATCTTTATGTCTCGACCATTTCGAGACTCCTCGTCATGTCCGTGATCACATCCGGGACTCCGAACAACCTTCGGTACATCAAAATGCATAAACTCATAATATAACTGTCATCGTAACCTTAAGCGTGCGGACCCTACGGGTTCGAGAACAATGTAGACATGACCGAGACACGTCTCTGGTCAATAACCAATAGCGGGACCTGGATGCCCATATTGGCTCCTACATATTCTACGAAGATCTTTATCGGTCAGACCGCATAACAACATACGTTGTTCCCTTTGTCATCGGTATGTTACTTGCCCGAGATTCGATCGTCGGTATCCAATACCTAGTTCAATCTTGTTATCGGCAAGTCTCTTTACTCGTTCCGTAATACATCATCTCACAACTAACATATTAGTTGTAATGCTTGCAAGGCTTATGTGATGTGTATTACCGAGAGGGCCCAGAGATACCTCTCTGACAATCGGAGTGACAAATCCTAATCTCGAAATACGTCAACCCAACATCGACCATTGGAGACACCTGTAGTACTCCTTTATAATCACCCAGTTACGTTGTGATGTTTGGTAGTACCCAAAGTGTTCCTCCGGTAAACGGGAGTTGCATAATCTCATAGTCATAGGAACATGTATAAGTCATGAAGAAAGCAATAGCAACATACTAAACGATCGGGTGCTAAGCTAATGGAATGGGTCATGTCAATCAGATCATTCTACTAATGATGTGACCTCGTTAATCAAATAACAACTCATTGTTCATGGTTAGGAAACATAACCATCTTTGATTAACGAGCTAGTCAAGTAGAGGCATACTAGTGACACTTTGTTTGTCTATGTATTCACACATGTATCATGTTTCCGGTTAATACAATTCTAGCATGAATAATAAACATTTATCATGAAATAAGGAAATAAATAATAACTTTATTATTGCCTCTAGGGCATATTTCCTTCAGTCTCCCACTTGCACTAGAGTCAATAATCTAGTTCACATCGTCATGTGATTTAACACTAATATTCATATCTGTATATGATTAACACCCATAGTTCACATCATCATGTGACCAACACCCAAAGGGTTTACTAGAGTCAATAATCTAGTTCACATCGCTATGTGATTAATATCCAAAGAGTACTAAGGTGTGATCATGTTTTGCTCGTGAGAGAAGCTTAGTCAATGGGTCTGTCACATTCAGAGCCGTATGTATTTTGCAAATATTCTATGTCTACAATGCTCTGTGCGGAGCTACTCTAGCTAATTGCTCCCACTTTCAATATGTATCCAGATTGAGACTTAGAGTCATCTGGATCAGTGTAAAAGTTTGCACTGATGTAACTTTTACAACAAACTCTTTTATCACCTCCATAATCGAGAAACATCTCCTTAGTCCTTACTAAGGATATTCTTGACCAATGTCCAGTGATCTACTCCTAGATCACTATTGTACTCCCTTGCCAAATACAGAGCAAGGTATACAATAGGTCTGGTACATAGCATAGCATACTTTATAGAACCTATGACTGAGGCATAGGGAATGACTTTTCATTCTCTTTCTATTTTCTGCTGTGGTCGGGATTTGAGTCTTACTCAATTTCATACCTTTGCAACACAGGCAAGAACTCTTTCTTTAACTGTTCCATTTTGAACTATTTCAAAATCTTGCCAAGGTATGTAGTCATTGAAAATCTTATCAAGCGTCTTGATCTATCTCAATAGATCTTGATGCTCAATATATAAGTAGCTTTTACTGAGGTCTTTTCTTTTTAAAGAACTCCTTTAAAACACTCCTTTATGCTTTGCAGAAAAATTCTACATCATTTCTGATCAACAATATGTTACTCACATATACTAATCAGAAAGGCTGTAGTGCTCCCACTCACTTTATTGTAAATACAGGCTTCATCGTAAGCCCATATAAAACTATATGCTTTGATCAACTTATCAAAGCGTATATTCCAACTCCGAGATGCTTGCACCAGTCCATAGATGGATCGCTGGAGCTTGCACATTTTGTTAGCACCTTTAGGATTGACAAAACCTTCTGGTTGCATCATATACAACTCTTCTTCCAGAAATCCATTCAGAAATGCAGTTTTGACATCCATCTGCCAAATTTCATAATCATAAAATGCGGCAATCGCTAACATGATTCGGATAGACTTAAGCATCGATACGAGTGAGAAAACCTCATCGTATTCAACACCTTGAACTTGTTGAAAAACTTTTGCAACAAGTCGAGCTTGGTAGATAGTAACACTACTATCAGTGTCCATCTTCCTCTTGAAGATCCATTTATTTAACATGGCTTTGCTGATCATCGAGCAAGTCAATCAAAGTCCATACTTTGTTGTCATACATGGATCATATCTCAGATTTTATGGCCTCAAGCCATCTCGCGGAATCTGGGCTCATCATCGCTTCCTCATAGTTCGTAGGTTCATCATGGTCTAGTAACATGACTTCCAGAATATGATTACTACACCACTCTGGTGTAGATCTTACTCTGGAAGATCTACGAGGTTCTGTAGTAACTTGATTTGAAGTTTTATGATCAATATCATTAGCTTCCTCACTAATTGGTGTATTTGTCACAGGAACTGATTTCTGTGATGAACTACTTTCCAATAAGGGAGCAGGTACAGTTACCTCATCAAGTTCTACTTTCCTCCCACTCACTTCTTTCGAGAGAAACTCCTTCTCCAGAAAGGATCCATTTTTAGCAATGAATATCTTGCCTCCAGATCTGTGATAGAAGGTGTACCCAACAATTTCCTTTGGGTATTCTATGAAGACGCACTTCTCCGATTTGGGTTCGAGCTTATCAGGATGAAACTTTTCCACATAAGCATCGCAGCCCCAATCTTTAAGAAACGACAACTTGGGTTTCTTGCTAAACCATAGTTCATATAGTGTCGTCTCAACGGATTTAGATGGTGCCCTTTTAACGTGAATGCAGCTGTCTTTAATGCATAACCCCAAAACGACAATGGTAAATCAATAAGAGACATCATAGATCGCACCATATCCAATAAAGCGCGGTTACGACGTTCGGACACACCATAACATTGTGGTGTTCCAGGTGGCGTGAGATATGAAACTATTCCACATTGTTTTAATTGAAGACCAAACTCGTAATTCAAATATTTGTCTCCGTGATCAGATCGCAGAAACTTTATTTTTCTTGTTACGATGATTTTTCCACTTCACTCTGAAATTCTTTGAACCTTTCAATTATTTCAGACTTATGTTTCATCAAGTAGATATACTCATATCTGCTCAAATCATCTGTGAAGATCAGAAAATAATGATACTTGCCACGAGCATCAACACTCATTGGATTGCATACATCGGTATGTATTATTTCCAATAAGTCAGTAGCACGTTCCATTGTTCTGGAGAACGGAGTTTTAGTCATCTTGCCCAAAAGGCACGGTTCGCAAGCATCAAATGATTCATAACCAAGTGATTCCGAAAATCCATCTTTATGGAGTATCTTCATGCGCTTTACACCGATATGACCCAAACGGCTGTGCCACAAATAAGTTGCACTATCATTATTAACTTTGCATCTTTTGGTTTCAATATTATGAATATGTGTATCACTACGATCGAGATCCAATGAACCATTTTCATTGGGTGTGTAACCATATAAGGTTTTATTCATGTAAACAGAACAACATTTTATTCTCTTACTTAAATGAATTACCGTATTGCAATAAACATGATCAAATCATATTAATGTTCAACGCCAACACCAAATAACACTTATTTAGTTTCAACACTAATCCCGAAAGTATAGGGAGTGTACGATGATCATATCAATCTTGGAACTACTTCCAACACTCATCGTCACTTCCCCTTCAACTAGTCTTTGTTTATTCTGCAACTCCCGTTTCGAGTTTACTAATCTTAGCAACTGAACTAGTATCAAATACTGAGGGGTTGCTATAAACACTAGTAAAGTACACATCAATAACATGTATATCAAATATACTTATGTTCACTTTGCCATCCTTATTATCTGCCAATCACTTGGGGTAGTTCCGCTTCCAGTGACCAGTCCCTTTGCAGTAGAAACACTTAGTCTCAGGCTTAGGACCAGACTTGGGCTTCTTCACTTTGAGCAGCAACTTGCTTGCTGTTCTTCTTGAAGTTCCCCTTCTTCCCTCTGCCCTTTTCTTGAAACTAGTGGTCTTGTCAATCATCAACACTTGATGCTCTTTCTTGATTTTTACCTTCATCGATTTCAATATCACGAAGAGCTCAGGAATCATTTTCGTCATCCCTTGCATACTATAGTTCATCACGAAGTTCAGTAACATAGTGATGGTGACTAGAGAATTCTGTCAATTACTATCTTATCTGGAAGATTAACTCCCACTTGATTCAAGCGATTGAAGTACTCAGACAATCTGAGCACATGCTCACTAGTTGAGCGATTCTCCTCCATCTTTTAGCTATAGAACTTGTTGGAGATTTCATATCTCTCAACTCGGGTATTTGCTTGAAATACTAACTTCAATTACTGGAACATCTCATATGCTCCATGATGTTCAAAACATCTTTGAAGTCCCGATTCTAAGCCATAAAGCATGGTGCACATAACTATCCAGTAGTCATCATATTGAACTAGCCAAACGTTCATAACGTTTGCATTTGCTCCTGCAATAGGTCTGTCACCTAGCGGTGCATTAAGGACATAATTCTTCTGTGCAGCAATGAGGATAAACCTCGGATCGCGGATCAAATCCGCATCATTGCTACTAACATTTTTCAACACAATTTTCTCTAGGAACATATCAAAATAAACACAGGGAAGCAACAATGCGAGCTATCGATCTACAACATAATTTGCAAAATACTACCAGGACTAAGTTCATAATAAATTTAAGTTCAATTAATCATATTACTTAAGAACTCCCACTTAGATAGATATCCCTCTAATCTTCTAAGTGATCACGTGATCCAAATCAACTAAACCATAACCGATCATCACGTGAGATGGAGTAGTTTTCAATGGTGAACATCGTTATGTTGATCATATCTACTATATGATTCACGCTCGACCTTTCGGTCTCCGTGTTCCGAGGCCATATCTACATATGCTAGGCTCGTCAAGTTTAACCTGAGTATTCTGCGTGTGCAAAACTGGCTTGCACCCGTTGTAGATGGACGTAGAGCTTATCACACCCGATCATCACGTGGTGTCTGGGCACGACGAACTTTGGCAACGGTGCATACTCAGGGAGAACACTTCTTGATAATTTAGTGAGAGATCATCTTATAATGCTACCGTCAATCAAAGCAAGATAAGATGCATAAAAAGATAAACATCACATGCAATCAATATAAGTGATATGATATGGCCATCATCATCTTGTGCTTGTGATCTCCATCTCCGAAGCACCGTCATGATCACCATCGTCACCGGCGCGACACCTTGATCTCCATCGTAGCATCGTTGTCGTCTCGCCAATCTTATGCTTCCATGACTATCACTACCGTTTAGTAATAAAGTAAAGCATTACATCGCGATTGCATTGCATACAATAAAGCGACAACCATATGGCTCCTGCCAGTTGCCGATAACTTGTTTACAAAACATGATCATCTCATACAATAAAATTCAGCATCATGCCTTGACCATATCACATCACAACATGCCCTGCAAAAACAAGTTAGACGTCCTCTACTTTGTTGTTGCATGTTTTTACGTGGCTGCTACGGGCTTAAGTAAGAACCAATCTCACCTACGCATCAAAACCACAACGATAGTTTGTCAAATAGACTCCGTTTTAACCTTCGCAAGGACCGGGCGTAGCCATACTTGGTTCAACTAAAGTTGGAGAGGCAGTCGCCCGCAAGCCATCTCTGTGCAAAGCACGTCGAGGGAACCGGTCTCGCGTAAGCGTACGCGTAAGGTTGGTCCGGGTCGTCTCGTCCAACAATACCGCCGAACCAAAGTATGACATGCTGGTAGGCAGTATGACTTGTATCGTCCACAACTCACTTGTGTTCTACTCGTGCATATAACATCAACATAAATAACCTAGGCTCGGATGCCACTGTTGGGTTTCGTAGTAATTTCAAAAAATTTCCTACGTGCACACAGGATCATGTGATGCATAGCAACGAGGGGAAGAGTATTGTCTACGTACCCTACGCAGACCGACTGCGGAAGCGATGACACGACGTAGAGGAAGTAGTCGTACGTCTTCACGATCCAACCGATCAAGCACCGAAACTACGTCACCTCCGAGTTCGAGCACACATTCAGCTCGATGACGATCCCTGGACTCCGATCCAGCAAAGTGTCGGGGAAGAGTTCCGTCAGCACGACGGCGTGGTGACGATCTTGATGAACTATATCAGCAGGGCTTCGCCTAAACTCCGCTACAGTATTATCGAGGAATATGGTGGCAGGGGGCACCGCACACGGCTAAGGAACAGATCACGTGGATCAACTTGTGTTAACTTGTGTGTTTAGAGGTGCCCCTGCCTCCGTATATAAAGGAGCCAAGGGGGGGAGGAGGCGCCGGCCAGGAGGAGGTGGCGCAGGAGGAGTCCTACTCCTACCGGGAGTAGGACTCCCCTCCAATCCTATTCCAACTAGGATTCCCAAGGGGGAAAGAGGGAGAGGGGTGGCCGACCACCTCTCCTAGTCCTAATAGGACTAGGGGAAGGGGGGAGGCGCGCAGCCCCCTTGGGCTGCCCCTTTCTCATTTCCACTAAGGCCCATGATGGCCCATATGGCTCCCGGGGGGTTCCGGTAACCTCCCGGTAACCCGGTAAAATCCCGATTTCACCCGGAACACTTCCGATGTCCAAACATAGACTTCCAATATATCAATCTTTATGTCTCGACCATTTCGAGACTCCTCGTCATGTCCGTGATCACATCCGGGACTCCGAACAACCTTCGGTACATCAAAATGCATAAACTCATAATATAACTGTCATCGTAACCTTAAGCGTGCGGACCCTACGGGTTCGAGAACAATGTAGACATGACCGAGACACGTCTCTGGTCAATAACCAATAGCGGGACCTGGATGCCCATATTGGCTCCTACATATTCTACGAAGATCTTTATCGGTCAGACCGCATAACAACATACGTTGTTCCCTTTGTCATCGGTATGTTACTTGCCCGAGATTCGATCGTCGGTATCCAATACCTAGTTCAATCTTGTTATCGGCAAGTCTCTTTACTCGTTCCATAATACATCATCTCACAACTAACATATTAGTTGTAATGCTTGCAAGGCTTATGTGATGTGTATTACCGAGAGGGCCCAGAGATACCTCTCCGACAATCGGAGTGACAAATCCTAATCTCGAAATACGTCAACCCAACATCGACCATTGGAGACACCTGTAGTACTCCTTTATAATCACCCAGTTACGTTGTGATGTTTGGTAGTACCCAAAGTGTTCCTCCGGTAAACGGGAGTTGCATAATCTCATAGTCATAGGAACATGTATAAGTCATGAAGAAAGCAATAGCAACATACTAAACGATCGGGTGCTAAGCTAATGGAATGGGTCATGTCAATCAGATCATTCTACTAATGATGTGACCTCGTTAATCAAATAACAACTCATTGTTCATGGTTAGGAAACATAACCATCTTTGATTAACGAGCTAGTCAAGTAGAGGCATACTAGTGACACTTTGTTTGTCTATGTATTCACACATGTATCATGTTTCCGGTTAATACAATTCTAGCATGAATAATAAACATTTATCATGAAATAAGGAAATAAATAATAACTTTATTATTGCCTCTAGGGCATATTTCCTTCAGATATGCTACGCTTCAGTGGCGCACCCGCGAAGCAACGGCCAGGCCGAGCGGGCAAAGCGGAGGTCCTGAGGGGCCTCAATACCAGGACGTTCAAGAAGAAGCTGGAGGCCTACAGCACAGGTTGGTACGACGAGCTTCAGTCCGTGCTGTGGTCCATCCGCACTAGTGCGACCAAGCCGACTGGAGAGACCCCGTTCTTCCTGGTCTATGGAGCGGAAGCGGTCCTCCCTCACGAGGTGAGACGTCGCTCCGCGCGGGTCCTGGCGTTCGACGAGGCGCAGCAGGACGCCATGCGGGGGATGGACCTCATGCTAGGGGAGGAACGTCGCCGAGAAGCCGCGCTACGAGCGGCGAGGTACCAACAAGCGCTGCGGCGATATCACTGCCGCAACATCCGCCCCAGGACTCTTGAGGTAGGAGACCTCGTGCTTAGGCGGGCTCTCTCCAGGGAGGGACTGCACAAGCTCTCTCCCATGTGGGAGGGCCCGTTCAAGGTTGTTCATGTTTTCAGGCCCGGCTCCGCGCGCTTGGAGACTCAAGAGAGAGTGCCGGTCCAGAATGCATGGAACATCCAGCACCTCCGGAGGTTCTACCCCTAAAAAGGCCCAGAGCCTGTGAAGCAAGGCGAGTGCCTGTGAAGCTATCGCGTTTTGGAAAAGGCCCAGAGCCTATGAAGCAAGGCGAATGCCTGTGAAGCTATCGCGTTTTGGAAAAGGCCCAGAGCCTGTGAAGCAAGGCGAATGCCTGTGAAGCTATCGCGTTTTGGAAAAGGCCAAGAGCCTGTGAAGTAAGGCGAGTGCCTGTGAAGCTATCGCGTTTTGGAAAAGGCCCAGAGCCTATGAAGCAAGGCGAATGCCTGTGAAGCTATCGCGTT